>NC_136255.1:26430000-26617500 GCF_053564925.1 Oryzias latipes
GATGGATGGATGAATGGATAGAAGGATGGATGGATAGAGGGATGGATGGATGGATATATGGATGGATGGATGGATGGATGGATGGATGGATATATTGATGGATGGATGGATGGATATATGGATGGATGGATTGATAGAGGGATGGATGGATGGATATATGGATGGATGGATATATGGATGGATGGATGGATGGATGGATGGATGGATGGATGGATGGATGGATGGATGGATGGATGGATGGATATATGGATGGACAGATAGAGGGATGGATGGATGGATATATGGATGGATGGATATATGGATGGATGGATGAAAGTATGGATGGATGGATGGATGGATGGATGAAGGTATGGATGGATTAATATGTAGCATTGCCATATAATATTTAGGATTGTGATTTTACTGTTGGAAAACTAGACATAACTTTTTAAATTATCCAGGAGTATTAATGGTCTAGTTTTTCATTTTTTGTCACCATTTGAGCACAATATAATAGTTTGATTTCATTTGTGTTTAGACTACGTTCATGTTGTAAATAATAGTGTATTTTGTGAACTACAAATATGGCGGCAAAGAGACTTCCTGCCGGTGACTTCCGGTCTCTCAGGTGTGTGGCTGATTACAGCTGATAGAGGAGAGAAACAATCTTTCTGTGTGATGCTATCAAGGATGGATTAAGGCACAAAGGATGTTTCTCTGGAGAAAAGTTGAAGGATATACCGGAAGTTTCTGCAACTCTTCAAAAGGTTTTCCCTTTTCTTGGCAAGTATTACTATACCTGAATCAACTTCTGGTAAGAAGCCGTTGTCCATCGGAACGTGGACGGAGCGTCACAGGCCAAACAAATCTTTAGATTGCTTTGTCCTGAGAGACTAAGGACGCCAAAGAAACTTTAAAGAACGGAGTGTAAATAATATAAAGACTGGGTGTATTTGAGTGATGGTTTCCACTAAGGGTGATGTTGTGTATGGATATGTGTGGATAATTCAAAATAACAAATTACCTGGGAAACATATTGTGTTCTGTGTTGGAGATGTTAGGTATAAATTGAGAAAAAGAAACAAATGCAAACAGTAAGGAAAGTAGAACCCTGATGAATTTATTAAAATACTCTCATTTAATACTGAGTGTTACGGGTGGATGGATGGATGGATTGTTTGATTCTGAGGTAAGTAGCTCGGTGGTCTATTGGTCCATTTACTCATCAAACCAAGAATCACACACACTAAAATCGCTAGAAACCAACAATAATCTTTAAAAGTATTTGAATTCAATTCTGAGCAATTCATCTGATTTAGAAAAATTCCAATTTCATCCACAACATGCTGTCTAATTGGCAGGTGGGTGGAGCCCGGTCGACCATCTTTGGTACGCTGTTATTGTGGGCTGAGGTCCCACCACAGGGTATGTCAATGATCACACTGGAAGACAAACACTTTACCACAAACTGTGCACAGTGACTCCTTCATCAATGTCTTTGAAATGATTTTGGGGGGTTATTGATCTTTTCATCAGTCGCTCCCAGATTTTTTGTAATTCTTGCCAAAACTGTAAACAGGTTTGGAAATTCAAAATATTGTGTTTTTTCTTTAACTACTTACAATCTGTTGAAACATGAAGAAACTAATTTTTAGAAGAGAAAGAGAAATTTGACTTCATTCCATGAGAAGACAATTGTATAAAATGTACAGAATTATGACATAGTCAAAAGTACAAGTGTAGCAGTAAATGTAGCATCCAAGAGTTTCCTAAAGCCGGTCGTAAAACGTTCAGTAACATGTTGGTCTAAGAATGGTCTACACTAAAACACATTTGATACTGTCCTGGTACCCTGGGGACTGCAGCTTTTCTTAAAGAACACCTTTGGAACGAAGTGAAATGGAGAAATCTGGATATGAAACCAGCCGCTATCACGCGATTGGTACGGGAATCTACATTTATGCTTTTCTAAGCACCTTTCCACCAGAAGTAACATTTCCTCTGAGAAGGTTTTGATAACGAATAGAGTGGCATACGGAGACAGTACAACAACATCACCCGTACGTCATAAGTGCGTGTAACTTACGAATACTTCACTATGCACTTCCCACACGTGCGACAATGGTATGTTCCATTTTCATGACATCCCATAAGGTACGAACCTCAAGGGAACTGCAAGACACACCTGCACTCCCCTTAAGATGCAGCTGCTTCTCTCTATGACCCTCTACGGCCCGGACAACCCAAAAACTCACAGAACTCACTCGGGTCAGCCCCCCCATACGGGTGCATGTGACTAAGGCTTTGATCTTAGGGATTTATGGGTTTAAAGAGTCAAATTCCTGTGTTCATATATTCAGAATTGTATTAAAAACTACGGTACATAGCATGGACACCAACGTTTGCATTAACATTTACATTTTTTTTTGGCTCACTGACCTTTTGGTTGGGCAGTTTCTTGGTCTGTTTGAAGGTTTCTGTTTGGGAAATCCAGTAGGTGCGTGCCAGCTGGATGTAGAGAAAACCGATGATCAGTCCCGGAGCCACGATGCTTGTGCAAAACAGGAAGGAGATGTAAACTTTGTAGGAGAGTGGAGATAAGGTGGAGTGGCACATGGCCTTGGTGCCCACTGTCATCAGCTGGATGCTTACGATCATTGGAAGGGTGAGAATCAGAGAGGCTGCCCAGACCAGCAGAGCTATGGCCTTCCTGTAGCTTTTAGACCTCTTGACTGTATCAAGCGGTTTGAGGACTGCGAAGTAGCGTTCCGTGCTCATGATTGTCAGCGTGAATATGCTAGCATGCATGGTCAGGAAGTCCATGCTGATGAGTATGCGACACCCGGCATCCCCAAAGTACCACCCCTTCAGAAAGTGGGTGCAGACCACGAAGGGGATAGTGAGGAGATACAGCAGGTCTGCCATAGCCAGGTTTATGATATAGATGTACATAGAGGCTGCAGCCCTCATAGAGTGGCACATGACCACCAGCGTGTAAATGTTCCCTGAAACTCCAACCAGGCACATGATGGAGAGGATGGTTCCTATGGTGAAGGTAGCAGCTGAGTCCTCAAGCGAGCTCAAAGGCGGCGCGGTGGCGTTGGTGGCTCTCTCCACCAGGACTCCCACAGGCTCCATGGACATGGTTGTCATGCCTAAACGAGAAGAAACATGAACGTTATTTATTTTTGAAGTGTCTCATTTATTACGGACGTAACAAATTTGTCCCAAACCACGATGGATTTACGACGTGAAAAAGTGTGACTGTTCCGCTTTGCCACTTTTGAGGGAGTTCAGAGAGCTGTAGAGCTAAATCGCGACTAATTAAAGACGAGAATATTTAAGCACACATAACAAAAGGCAACCTTTACAGAGTGAGAGCCTTTTCCATACGGTTATATGAAGCACACCCAAATATATTGGGCTAGCATGATCGCTCTGTTCCGCACTTGGGTACAACTAAACAAACACCGCCAAGGCTGACTAGCATAGGTGATTCGAGCACCGTCCAGTGGATTCCATCTGGCTTAATCACAGCCAGAAGACAATACTCTAACATAAATGATATCAATCACTTGACCTGTAACCTTTTAACACTGCAACTGTAGCTTCTGTGTTTTGATTTGTTATTTTTGTTAACTTTTGGCCCAATTAATGAAATTCCAGCGGATTCTGAAGTGAAGAAAAGTAGCTTTACATCAGCAACGTCTTACATTTTGGTGCAAAGCTGGTTTCCGCAGCTTCCAGAATCCGTCAAAATGACATTAAGAGTTCCAGTAGTGTAAAGAGCATGTTATTTTCTGTCTGTCTGCAACAGCGGCAGTATTAAAGACAAAAAACAGCATTTTTCTCTACAATGGTGAAGAATATAAAACAGTTTTGGTTCCATTATTCGTCTTCTTTTTTAAAGTCCACAAACATTTCTTCCTCCATTTATTGAGTTTACTGCCACCTACTGTTTGGGGGTGGCATTAACTTTCAGCTCTACGTTGTTATGGATGGTGAGAACGCTGGACTGCAGTTGGACTACAGTCAGACTAAATGGCCTGTTGTTTGGACCTCATTCTAGGAGGAAAAGACCTTTCATTAAATTACTACACTGAGTTGCATCAATATTTTAGGACATTTTGAAGCCATTTTCAAACTACCGTATCTTGTTTTTCTTTGTATTTATGTGGACCTCCATGCTGTTGGGTTTAATCACACAATTAATTTACTCAATTCAGTTTATAACAAAGTGCCAGTTCATGACCTAGGACTAATTATGATTTTTAAAATCCAATTCAGTCCAGGTCTTGACTGAATGTCAATGACCTATGAAGGACAAAGAGGTTACATTAAAGGGTTTTTGGTGTCATTCTCCTCTATATGTTGGATTCAGCTGTGATCTGCTGGAGTCCAAGAGGATTACCAGACACCTGAAGTCTAAAAGTGTAGAAGATTTCAGCTTCCAGCTAAAAACACGACCCAGACAGAAAACATCTTAACGAGACTTTTGTACAGGAATTGATCCAAAACAAACTAGACCTGGTTAATATTTCAAACGGTATGTCACTAATTTTCTGGTCTCCTCCTCTAAATTGGTTGCACATCTGGAGTTTGGGGAAAACAATTTTAACCACTTTGTGTCTGAAGTTCCCTTTGACTCAGTGCAAACATGGATTGTCTGGATTCTATTAAATAGACAGATTCTTAACTGGACTCCCCTTTTGGAGCGGAAGGATCAAAACTCAGCCGAGCTTTCATCAGCCACGATTCGTCTCGCTTTGCTCCTCCAAACTTCACACCTACTGTAAAAATGTGACACTCTGCGAAAGTCTCCACAAACCCTGAAGTGTGACTGGAAAGAGGAAAACGCAGGTGAAACAAAAAGAAGAGAAAACAATCTACCTCCAGCTGACCGAGGAGTGGAAATGAGTCATCCATTACAGCAAACTCCCCTCCATCGGTGACAGGTCTCCCAGCAGCTAAATGAGCAGATTCAACCAGAAAGCTGTGATGATTGCTAAGTTCTTCTCCCGTCACCCTGTCCCAAGTGCAGCAGACGGCATCCAAGCAGAGAACCTGAGCAGGGACATCTGTGGCCAACGAATCCACATCCAATCAACGCTTCAGAAAAGGAGGGAAACCATGAATGAAGGGATAATGGGGGAGGACAGCAGTTCTCCACGGCCGGTCACGGAGGCTCCTGTCTTTGAGGAGGAAAAGCAGCAGAGAGGAGAGGAGCCGCTCCGAAGTGGGAGGGAGAAGACGGGGAGAACAGGCAGGAGAGAGGTATGCAGGAAATGTGCTGCGCTCGCTCTCCAGCCCCTTTGCCATCTATTTCCATGCAGCGAGTGCCACGAGCTGATATGTGCCGGGGCTTCAGCAGCAGAGCAGCCCTGCTGCTTTCCACTCACTCATGCAGCACATCAATCACAGGTGTAAAGAGACAGACGCTCATTTGTTCCATCGTTTAGAGCCCACTGTGTCACGGTCAATGTCACTTATCAGCAGAGCAATCACTTAAGGTGATGCAGGACAAACCATCCAAATGAAACGCCGTCTTTGGCCCTTTATTTAGCCAAACGGTCTGCGATAACAAACCCCATGACAAATGACAGACCTCTGATCTGAAAGGGAGATCTGGGGCAGAACAATTATATCACTGAAGGCTTGGCAGACGTCCACGGATGAGGAGTGTTGTTTCTACAACACAACGCAACAGACGCTACAGCACAGACGCACAAACGGAACCAGAGTGGGATCCAAGAAAGTCTATCAACCCTTTCTGATAAGTTTCTGGCCAGGCATCTTCCATTTTTAAGTGCTTCATTAAAAAAGTAACTGACATGAACTCTTTAGAGAAAACGGATCTGGGGAGAAAAAGTAACAAAAGGGTTTTAGTGCTTTTTATGACCAAAGCTGAAAAACGTGTTTTTTATTTTGTTTTTGGTAGCATTCCTCTGATGATGGAGGACATTTATGAAGAGAATTAAAATTAAGAGGATTTCTGAGTGTCTTAATTCAAATCGTGGTGAATCAGGAGCAGATGGAAAAATGCCAATTGAAAAGCTTGAAGGTGTGACATTCAAGTTACCATGGCAGACCACCAGCTCCCTGCTCCGCCCCATTCTGATGCATTCACTGTCAGACAAATAGATCCATGAGCGTCTTTGTTTTCCTCCTCTGAGCTGGAATCTGGATCTAACGTGTTCGGATGGATAGATCTGATATCGCTGCCATTTTTGTTTCACCGCTAAAGTTAGGTTTTGGGGTGTGAGGGGCTGTAAGCTAGCGTGAGAGAGCGTGAATGGATGGTCTCGCTGCTTACTCCACACCAACAGTCCCGCCCACAACTCGGGTGAATTTCTGATGATCTCCTGTTACTCTGCAGATTCTGTCCCAGAAAAAGACACAAGTGTGTTGTTTCTAATTAAAAGAACACTAGGAATGCTTTACAAATGGATCTGAGGATAACTGACTTCTTGGGTTCTTCTATCAGACACGGTTGTGTTTTCTTCCACATACCTGACATGTTTGGACGGCTGTCTTGCGTCTGAGTCGCCATCAGATGGTAGTGATGTGACGTATATAAAAATAGATGAATACGGCCTGAGTCATCTGTCCAGCTGGATGTCTGTTTTCTGCTGGAGGATGTTGCTCCAGGTGTGATAGAGCATGACGGCCCCCTCATCCTGATTCATGGAAGATTGGGTTCGCTCTCGGATTTCCACCGGCTCCATAATCCATCTGTGGTGTTTGTTGTCCTGAGTGCGGAGGACTTTGGCCTTTTCCCAATCCATAATGTGACTCCAGGTGACTCCGCCTCAGAAAATACAGACACTATGAACTTTAGTGAACTAGATCTCAGGATAGTCGGAGTGGGACTTTGAATTGATTTTTAAATGAAGTAAAACTTGTCAAAGTTGATTTATTTTGGAAGTGTTGCGTTATAGACAGGGAATGACACCATTTCAAAGTTAAACCATTCCATTCAGTCCACTTTCTTTGGGAATATGCAGGCTTGCTGATTGCATTTTCACTCCTAAGTCTGTATTTTCTCTGTGAGATGCAGGACATGCTTTTTTGTGCCTCAAAGTTTGGAAAGCCTCAACTGTCCACGTTTGTTCTCATGAATCCCACAATCAAATGAAGAAAACCCAAAAGTCAAAGCTCGAGGACCGACAGCCAAAGCGTGGACTCATTGTCCTCCTGTCACGTGTGAAAAGGACGGGCCGGCTTTTCTCTGCGCCTGCAGAGACGGATGCTCAATGGACTCAATCAGACACTGAGAGGAGAAAAGAGGCGGCACGACTGAAAGCAGAGGCAGAATCAGATTTATTGGCCGAGTACAGTGCATACAGAAGGAATGCCGGACTACACGCCACATTTCTGTGCAGAACCTCCACCGATGAAGAGAAATGGAAGCTAATGCAGATTATGAAGAGAGGGAAAAATCAGATGAAAAGGGATTTGTCTTTAGTACCACTTTAGAAACCTCTAGTGGAAGATTGTTCAGAGTCCCAATAACAAATGATCTGTGTTACAAAAACATAGCAAACTTAATGAAAGCAATTTAGTGAACCTCTTTCTGCATTTTTCTGTCTGACATCCCTGTGAGAAGGAAACATTTCAGACGCAAGTTTCATAAGAGCTTGTAGATCCTCCCCTGAGGCTTCAAATCACAGCAAAGTAACGGGAAAACAGCCTGATGGGACATTCTGTTAACAAACATGGTTTTTTAATCTCTTTACCAACATATTTGTGCAGCAGTATTAAAGTAGTTTTCCTTCTTTAATACTCTTTAGAAAGTTTCAGTTTCTGTTGAGCTTCTTAATAAACACAAACACATGGAACCCAGAATTCAGTCACATTCAAAGTTTTACAATCAAACTTAACAAATAATAATTTAGCAATAATTAAACTTTAAATATTAGTCATTCAACTTTTGGAAATAAAAATGCAGTTAGATTTAATTAAAATAAAATTGACTCGTTAAAAATAAAAGGGAATACACATTTGGGAATAAAACACAAATCAAGTCTGATATACATCTGGAAAAAAAAGATTTTAATCCGTATTGAAACTGTGAGTCTTAACTGTACAAAATAAACAAATATTCTTGCTTGAAAGTAGTACTTTCGAGTCCCTTCGAAAGTACTACTTTCGAAGGGACTCGAAAGTAGTACTTGGACTTGAATAGAGACCTGTCAGTCTTGACTTGGGACTTGTTGGTCTTGACTTGGGACCTGCATACTTTGACTTGGGACTTGCCTGCTTTGACTTGGGACTTGCCTGCTTTGACTTGGGACTTGCGTGCTTTGACTTGTCTTGACTTGGGACTTGTTGGTCTTGAATTGGAACCTTTCGGTCTTGACTTGGGACTTGCCTGCTTTGACTTGTCTTGACTTGGGACTTGTTGGTCTTGAATTGGAACCTTTCGGTCTTGACTTGGGACTTGCCTGCTTTGACTTGTCTTGACTTGGGACTTGTTGGTCTTGAATTGGGACTTTTCGGTCTTGACTTGGGACCTGCATACTTTGACTTGGGACTTGCCTGCTTTGACTTGGCTTGACTTGGGACTTTTCGGTCTTGACTTGGGACCTGCATACTTTGACTTGGGACTTGCCTGCTTTGACTTGTTTTGACTTGGGACTTGTTGGTCTTGAATTGGGACTTTTTGATCTTGACTTGGGACTTGCCTGCTTTGACTTGGGACTTGAGTGCTTTGACTTGCCTTGACTTGGGACCTGTTGGTTTTGAATTAGGAATTGCCTGCTTAGACTTGGGACTAGTTTGACTCAGGACCTGAGGACAAAGACTTGAGACTTCTTGTGACTTGGTCGCCCTCTGAAGCATAAACATTTGAATCGGCTGAAACCTCCTGCTGCTGCAACCGTTTTTGGGGAATTCCTTGTCGGACCTGCTGCCTCCGTGTTCCAGGGTTGGATCGGTTCACCCCACACGTTTGTCCGTGTTGTCAAACTCTCCAACTGCTCATAAACTCATTTTTCCTAAATCCACAATGAATCATGAAGCTGGAGGTGCATATTGGAGGCAGGAGTGAAATGATAAATGGGGGATGGAAAAATGACACTGATGAATGAGAGTGCTATAAATCCGCCTGGCGGCACAGAATTGCCTTTATGATGGAGTCAAACGGACACAAATTGCCATCAGACCAGCGCAGATCTGACTGCACGTAAACATGTCAGGGGGAGCTGCCACTCAAAGGTGATGGCAAAAAAACAATCCACTATTGCACAACCCCCCCGCTCTGAGGCTTGACGGCGACTGAGGCCTCCCAGCAGGAGGATGAGGTCGTACCGCGGGCCGGATCCCGCCGCAGTGGGAGTCCGTGTGCACGCTGGCTTTGAGTGTTTGAAAGGTCACCCTGGTGAAATGTGAGGCATCCTGGAAGGAGGTTAAGGAGCACTAATGTACGTCTACTACAGTCAGGCTGAGCTCACGATGGATGAGGAAACGCAGCAGACTGTTGCAGATATTTCCAGTTCCAGGAGTCGTTTCCACACTTAATTGCGCCCACAGTGACACATGGGAAAGGACAGAGAGAGGGCAACGAGCACATTTAGTGAGAAGAGATGGCAGTGGATGTTTTACTAGGAAATGTGCTGTCTCTGTGCTTGTTTAACTCACAAAACATCATTATTTAAAGGCCACCTTTATTGATCTTCTTAAAAAAATGACCAAAGTGATCTTGAAAAGTCAGAAAACATGAATATTAGTTCATAACGACATGAAATTCTGTTTGAAATGTGGCGATATGGATGCACCAAACATGTTTTATTCAAAGGATGAATGTCACCGAAGCTGATGTCTGCTCAAGATTCATCATTAAACGAAGATCTGGGGGAAAAAAAAAAAAAAAAAAGAAAAGACAAATATAGGAGAAATGTGAGACGTAAATGAATCAAGGGTGGTGTCAGAAGCCAGAACTCTGTCCCCCCCTCTGGTCTACAGCGGGAACCGTCTCCAGAGTTCTGAATGCACTTCATCTCCCAGCAACCCCAGCGCACACTTCCTGGATGCCTCACACCTGACTTTCATTTGCAATCACTTCGTCTAATTAAACACTGCACTGAGCCTCACTCAGTGTGAAGTATTGTTATTAGTATTATTAATTATGTAATTTCCACCTGGGATAAATAAAATATTGATTCTGAACAAAACATTTCCTGAATATTTTCATTACACGACAAATTACACAAAAATTATCGTTTCAGATTTAGTAAAAGTTCAGTAATTAGTTAATTAGTTTTCATAGAAATTTCCCAAATTGTTGTAATTCAGTTTAAGTGCAGTATTCTGGTATTCCCTCTCTATAATGAGGTTCATCTTTCTCAGTCCAGCAGTTTTTCTGAATATTTTTTTTTGTCTTTGTGTGCAATTTTCCAAGCTTTCTTTTTGCAGTACATTGTGTTCTGCGTCCTGATTGGTTGTGGACCTTGTCAATCAATCTCCTTCGTGACTCGTTTCCTTTGTAGAATCTTTTACATAAACCTCCGATCGCGAATAGATCTTTTTTTTAGTTCTGTAATTCTGGACGTATTTTTCTACAAAAGTTTGAACTTTGAGTTTAAGAGAGAAAAGTGTAGAAAGTGTGCAGTGAGGAATTTTACAGCCTTGAAACAATTAGGCCTCCTTTCCTTTGAGTGGTACAGTACAATCCAGTCCAGTCTGGTGTTTTGATCTTTGCCTTTATAAAACGGAGCCACTAAGCCAGACCGAGCTGTATTATTTTTGAGCCCCCGTTGGTTGTAGTCCATAGAAAAAAGGAACGGACTGGTTGGGGCGGAGCTACTGTTGAACCCCGATGATTGGCTGAAGGTAATCAGGAAATAAGAAAGCGCCAGGAAAGCGACTGTATTTTTCTTCGCCGCCCACGATCGTCTCTCAAACAACATGAAATGCTTTGTATTTATGAAGAACCAAAAGCCAAGCGGAAACAGGAGCTGCTGGATGACTTCCGTTGTTGTTGTTGCCCGCCTGAACGACCTGGACCGCTCTAAACCAGACCATACCTTACCGCTCAGTGGGAATGAGGATAGGAAATATTGTAAAACATAAAGATGACTATTTAGCAGATTTTGCTGTCGCAGGTTAGATTTACAACGGAAGTGTGACGCCAGACGAGCGGACACTGTATGTATATTTGAACTGAGCTGATTTGAATCCGGTCTTTCAGCTCTATGGTTGTTGCCATCTTGGCTAAATATGATGGACTTACCAGAAATGGACCTCTCACATAAAATCAACACAAATTCATAAAAGTTCACCTTCAAAACCTGTCGTAAAGGTATTGAAACAGACGTTTTCTGATGGTCACATTAGGTTGTTTTGTGCTGGAATGAACAGAGTTTAGTGGTTACCCGGTAACCTGCTGTTGCTACAGCTGATTTGAGTTTAAAACCTCCTTCAAACAGGAAGTTCAAGTCTTTCCTGATGGTTTCAAACGAGCCAAGTTCAATCAAAGTTGGGGTTTCCATTCAGCTTTGTGATTTAAAAAAAAACACATTTCTGTCTCAGTATTCAGGAAATAGTTTCTGATAATCAGACAGGAGAAAAAAACAGGTAAATTAGTCCATTTTCTCATAATACAAAGATTTCTAAAAAAAACAAAAAACTAAACACAAAGGTAAAACATCTGCTCCCTTTGATAAAAAACACATATTAGTTGAGGTCTCAAACACAAGTTTCAGTATTGGAAAATCCCATTGTTTTGTTTTAAATATTGGATGAAAATATGAATTTAAACACTAGAACCGTCACTGCAGAGTCTGTGCAGAAACCACAGCTGTTGAGACTCCAAAGACTCTGCGGTCCAGCGGTGTGTCCACAGCTCATCTGCAGCCCCCGTTTCCCTGGTTTCTACTGAAATGACACCACGAAGCTCCACTGAACAGAGAAATGTGTGAAAGGCAGATCGCAGACACCAGAAAATGCTTTTTCCAATTTTTATCCATCAGTTCTGCTTGTTTCATCCGACATCGTCACAGCCAATAGCGGGCCTTCAATTTATCGGGGAATCTCAAAAGAATCAAACACCTTCAGCTCCTGACAACCTAAGCTATCTGGGGCGACACAACAGATGGTTAAAGAATAACGCAATAAAAGTGAAGAAACTAACCAGCCATTTTCTGAATACAAGGGAAAATAGAGAGAATGGAGCCCAATTCCCATCTGTAAAGCCATCACACCTCTATGATCCTCATCTTCTTCAATGCTCATGATCTTATTGATTTTCAGGATGCTCCAAAAACCTCCTGTTCCCAGGATAAATACACGTATTACTCAGCTCTACAGCTGTTGAAGAACACAACAGAAAATGAAATTAAAGCTGCAAACGGCGTTCAATGGCTCACAGGCACTTTCCACCCTGGACCCCGCCTCTATTACCCCTTTTGAACTGCCCTCATTGGCTGAACGGCTGCTCCCCTCCCCTCACTCTCCCCCATAAAAAAGATAAAATAAAAAGGCTCCTTTTCTGTTGGTTTTATCTCCATAGCAACCATTTTATTTCTTGATCGTCGGATAACCACGCCCACATTCCTAACATGTTCATATTGTCTGTTATAGCGTTTCATTCAGCTTAAGTCAACGATTCATTTATTAACTTATCACAACATTCCAGTAAGTAGTGAATTTCCCAACGGGGATTAATAAAGTTGATCTTAATCTTCAAAATGTGCAGGCAACAGAAAATCGCCACGCTGCGAGCTCGCCATGCTAACGTCATTTAAAATCTGCCAACTGCAGAATGAACTAAAAGTGCTTTTTTTTTTCTTTCTTCTTTCTGGAAATTTCAAAGGTCAACAAAACCTCAGTTGTGATTGTAGACTTAAGCCGTGTTTGTGAAATTATGTGAAAATTGTTCAAACTAAAGTTTTCTTTTCACATGTTGTGCAAAAATGTGAAAATATCCCAATTTAACACTTTGCAGCCAAAGCCCTGTGTCCTGTGTCCATCTCATAATTCCTTAAAGCTTCCTTTAGATTTTCCCTGACATTTGGGTTTTGGTTTCAGTGGACGAAACAAGCTGGATTAACACTGAAACACCACCTCCTCCTCCTCCTCCTCTTCGTCCTGAAGGCCTTTGTGAGGTCACCACATAACTTCACTGGGATCTGACTAATGTCTGAAGGATCGTGGGCTGGTTGACCCCTGGATTATGTGAAGCCATGACTCCCATGGTAAACGGAAACTTTTGGAAATCCACCATTTTTAGTCAAAGGGCTGCTATCCAGACCATTAATCCACAGAAACAATAATATGTTTTGCTTCTCTGGGGATGATAATCATCATTACAGAATTTTGGGACAGTGTTCATGACTAATGTGTCTAGAGGGTGGGGGCACAGGGTTCAAGTCCCATAAAAGTTTTTAAATGCATCAGAAAAGCTTGAAGTGATGTGGCGTCCTGCATGGAGGCGGGACTCTGTGACAGCAGGACCGACTTCTAATGCATGAGTCCCCGTCTGTTATTATGCTAAATGGCACAGTAGTGGAGTGTCCAGTTTGAGAATGTAAAGTCATGGGTTCAAATCATTTACTGTACTGTATGTAAGAACTGGACTGAGTGACCCCGCCCCCCTGCTGTTCCAAACAGGAAGTAGTTCCAAGAAGCCATAATTCCGTTGACTTCTATAAACACCTGTTACTCAGTCATTCTGTTGGTCAGAGCTATCTTTTTTGTAATATTTTTTGATAATTCTTTATTTTTTATGATATTTTTATGTAGTTCAAGTTATAAACTGACCAATCAGATGGCTCAATTAAAGTGGGTGGAGCCAGCTGGCCTCTTACGTCCACATTTGACAGATTTCAAGTGGTAGGGGTGTAGCCCCCCCAACAAGCTCACTCCTGATTGGTGAGAGTGGTTGCCACAGAAACTGCGACCCACTTGGACTAATCAGTGCTTGCTGACGACTTCTGGTTCCAACATGGATGAACATATCGCAAGAAATGGCGACTGAATTTACTTCATTTGGTTGGAGCCAAAAGTAAACCATTTTCTCTGGATGACATCAGTTCTCAGACACAGTCACACATGACTGGGTCGTACCAAAGCCTCCCATAGGCTGCTTTGGGGAGTCAAGTCACAGCTCCGTCAGAGTGGAGGTAATCGAGGAGAACATTATCACAGTCATGGTGACACCATTAATGAGTGAAGTGAAATTCAGCTTTCAATGATTAGAATCTGAGAATTCTTTTCAGAAAACTAACCAAAGTTGAATTTCTGTAAATTCTTCTGATTTCAAAATGATCCAGCCCCCAAGTAAAGTTAAAGTCCCACGATGTTGCCGGTGTCCTGTGAGTTTTCAAATCTTCTATAGCCCCCCCCCCCGTTATGTAAAAGAAAACAAAGCAGACCATATATCCTGGGGCTTCATGGATATTTCTCTGGGGAATCAGCAAATCAGCTGTGTTTGTCCAGCAGTTTCAGATGGATTATCACTGCTTTGTCCATCCTGTTGGTTTTTACAGATCCCCTCAGAGCAGCATTTTCTTTATGTTGATTTCAAAGACGACCAACAAGAACCAGCATCTACTCTGATGGGCATGAAGAGAACAATCACAGCTGGAAATGCCCGTTTTTCTAATGCGGCTTTAGGTTGGTTCCTTTGTGATTTAAGAAATAAAACAAACGTAGAAAAGCAGCTGATCTATCACCATCATACCTATCCCTCTTATCTCACTGGATCTCCTTCTGATGTCAGGAATGTTCGGTCTCTCTCTCCCATAAATGTCTTTTGTCCTTTCTGCTTTCTGACTTATCCTGCAGTCGTGAGCTGCGCTTTGCACTCGCCAGTTTCCCAAAGAGGATCCAAAGCAGAGTGAAGCGCATCTCTCTGAATAATGAAGGCCTGGCCGAGACTGAGTCCATTTAGGTTTAACACCCAAGACGAAACCTCGTTATCTCCAGCCCCGAGTGTCATCACACTGTTTCCTTTTCTCAAACTCTGCTTTCCAGTAGATCAGATTTCCGAGAG
This sequence comes from Oryzias latipes, assembly GCF_053564925.1. Lineage (NCBI taxonomy): Eukaryota > Metazoa > Chordata > Actinopteri > Beloniformes > Adrianichthyidae > Oryzias > Oryzias latipes. The sequence continues at coordinate 26,444,972 of NC_136255.1, forward strand.
CGGAACTGTGAAAAGCAGGCTTGTCCCGGTCAATCTGAGCATCTGATGCACTAATCATCCTCCCAGACCTCAGACAGATGCTGCTGCGCTGGCAGACTGTTTGTTAATTGGAGATTTTGCAAAGCTGTTTTATGACAGCGAACAAAGCAAAGTATTGATCCCCCCCACCCCCCCCCACCCGACGGGACGCATTCTCTTTTCTCTGGTTGAACAAACTGCGGAAACAACTGATTCATGCTGCAGAAATGACTTTCTTCTTTAATGGACTGCTTCAATAAAAAACTTAGCACTTGGAGGAAAACTACTGAACTTCATGTACTTTTACTTTATCCCATGTGTCCTACTAATACCATACTATAAAGTAATCCTTTACACAGACCGGTGTCTGTGTGAAGAAAGGGTCAAAACGGTCTTTTTTATGGAATTAGCTCTTTATTCCAGTTTCTGTTTTACTCTGAAGACAGATTAACGCCACAGTTTTTGCAGAAAAGTCTTTTTTTCCTAAAGATCTCCCCCAGATTTATATGTGAGAAACGGAGACGACAAATGAAATAAACTTTGACAACAGAGACCCCTCTACCCAAAAGGTTAATCAACCTTCCGTCCCACTGCTGCTCTTCAGATTTCCTCTCTAGACGACCCACTCGCATAAAAATGTTTTTTTTGGTGTTTCTAACATGTTCTTTTGTTGTTGTTTTTTTGTTGTTTTTTTTTAAGATGGAGGACAAATCTAAAGAAAATGAAGTTTAAAATTGTATTTCTGAGTGTTTCCTTATTCAAATTGGCGTTTAAAAAACATTACATTTGTGACTTAGAAAATACGATGGCAGGCTAGAAGCTCCGCCCCTTTCTGAATGTCCACTGTCAAACAGATCCATGAACGTCTCAGTTTTTTTCCGTCTGAGCTGGAATCTGGATCAGAACTGGACGGATGGATAGCTGCGATATTTCCTGCTATTTATGTTGAACCCTTAATAATAGGTTGAGGCTTTAAGCTATAGGGAGACCGTGTGAACAGATCTCAACGACGGGGAAGGGATGGGGGACAGAGTTAGTCCCGCCCACAACTCAGAGGTGAATTTGTGATAAATTCCTGCTGGTCTGAAACTATGTCCAAAGAAAACATCAAACTTTGGGGGGGATTTTGGCTAAAAACAGCATAATCATAATTGAAAGACCCCTGGGAACGCTTTGAAAATAGATCAACAGAAGATCAGAGTGAGACTTTAAAGGAGTGTGATAGCGTTAGGCAAATTTTCCAATGTTAAAGCTCGTTTTCAGGGCTACGCGTCACAGACATCATCGATTTAGACCTCAACAGAAGAGGGTTTTTATGGTCTGCTGCCTCATCTGCCCATCAGCCAGAGTCTGCTCCGATTCTGACGGCTCACAGGTGGCGTCTATCTGAACAACGTCATGTTTAATCAGCAGCCAAAGCCTGAGACGTCTTTAAAGAACATGAAGTAAATATGGACCCAGGATAGGTTTAGCAAATCATAAAAATGACCAACAAAACTTCAAAGAAGAAGCTTTTGTCTTGACTGTCCGGAACAAACAGGCCAAACTGAGACATTTCAGGCTTTGCAGGAGTTTTGGAGAATTTATGGATACAGTAAAAAAGTTGTAGAAAAACTTTAGTCTGACCTGACGGCATAAAGGCCGTGTTATTTGATCTTATCGAGCCAGCATCCGTTAACAAACAGTGACAGAATGAAGACGAATGAGGATGCGTGTTGGACGGAGGGTAAAGGTGTTCTGCAGAATGAGGAGGCTGACAGCCAGAAACTCCTGTGGAGACTATATGATGGAGAGCATGAAGGGGGAGGGCAAATGAAGGAGTGTGAGGGGAGCAGCTGTTACCACCATGTGGACAAGCAGAGGAGGCAATTTCTAAGGCAAGCTGAATTCTGGCGTGGGAAAACACAAACATTAGCTGTTTCCAACTATTGCCACCAGAAACAGGAACATCCACAATGTTGGATTACGACCAACTGGAGTCTGCAACAAGTCAGTAACTGCAGCAGACGGACACAAAATCACAGAAACATCTGTTAGCAAACACGCCACAAACGGGCAAAAATAACATTTTAGACTCAGCCGGCACTTTAAAAAAAAAAAATACACATTTGAGCCACAAATTCCAGGTTTCAGATTTTAGCAGCTAAACTTCAGCATGTTTAGTCCTCGCTCCACCTGAAGGTCTATCCCTGAGCTTCTTCCATGTCAGAGATGTTCAGTCATGGAGAGACGTGAAGACAAACTGGTTTAACGTTAACTCTAAAATATCCAGAAGCCTGAGCAAAGACCTGCAGATGCAACTAGAACTAGAATGACCAGAACTCAGCAGCACTATTATACATTCATTTACCATTATTTAACCATCATAGTAGTAGGTTTAGGGGCTGTCATCTGGACTTAGTTTCTAAAGTTGGAAGACGTTTGACATCTTATCCAAGAGGCTTTGTCAATTCTGAATAAGCTGGTAAAAGAGCTGGTATATATGCGCTCATGGGGGAGGAAACTGGATGGTGTTATCAACTTAGCCTACATGGTTTTGGGTCGTTAGGAGTCCTTTGTCCTCAGCTGGGGGTTGGGGAGCCAAACCTATGGATATCCCAACTGGGCATTCACCAGATCCCAACATACAAGAAAACAAGACAATAAGGAACAAGAGCCGAAAGGGAACAGTATTCCAATTCCTGTTATCGCAGGCCTGTCTGAAAAACTAAAAAGGATTTTCAAAAAACGTTTCATCTTAAACCAGTTAATACTCTCAGACAACAACTGGTTCATCCACAGGACAAAATTCCTAGCTAAAAACAAAGTAATGGTGCGTACTCTATCCACTGCAAAGAAAACTGCATCGAAGAGTAGGAGAAACCAAACAACCTCTACACAAGCGGCTCTACCAACATCGCAGAGCCAACCCAAGTGGACCTGAGTCTGCAGTGCATCTCCACCTGAAGGCCACAAACCACTCGTTAAAGTAAGGATGGTTTGAGCGAGGAGTGGAAGAAACCATCTTTGTCAAGAAGGATAAACCTTCTCTTAATAAGAATGGTGGTCTCAGGTTTATTCTTCCATCCATCTACGGCCGTGTTCTGAAACCCAAACAAACCGAACCAGTTCCACCTGGGTCGTTAACAGCTGAAAGAGATGACCAGTTTGGGGAGGGAGTCACTGGCTCCCCAACCCTCAGCTGAGGACAAAGGACTCTTAACGACTCGAGACCATGTAGGCTAAGTGGACAATACCATCCAGTTTCAGGTCTGACTCCTCCCCCATGAGCGCATATATACCAGCTCTTTTAGCAGCTAATTCAGGAAAGTTAACCAGCAGAGCTGATTATCAGCAAACAGCTGGAAGATTATTCCACAGCATGTGGCTAAATGGATTTAAATAGGACTTTTTTTTTTAAATAAAAAGTCATTTATGAACAAAGGAATCGCATTTATGGCTTTATTATTTTATTTATTATTTATTTGTTGAACCGGCTAAACTAATTACATAAAATGTGGGATTTGTGTAATAGCGTCTCGTTCTATTCGTCACCTGATGTAGTAGAAGTGGGTTTTCCAAACATTTTCCTTTTTTAGTCTAATGATTTGCAGCTGCAGCCTTTTTTTCTTTGTTTTAGAGCTGTCAAAGTGTCGGATTGCCGTTAGTACGTAGCTGAACCTTTGATTTGTACTCAGACGTCGTCAACGGGATCCTGAAATGTGAACGATCAAAACAGCTAACAAAGTTTTGGTAACGAGATTGACTGACAATGGTCAACACAACAGCAAAAGGTGAACCGCGAAATAACGCCGCCACTCTGTACTACTAAACCTTTATTGACACGTTCCTGGACCTGAAAAACAGGGCTGATCCACTCCACTGACATATTTTTGGTCTGTTAGCTTGAGCAACGCTGCTCTGTAGTGCAGTGGTTAGCACTCTCAGCAGACAGTGAGATGGTCGTTGTTCAAACCCTGGATGAGTCCAAAAACAGGCTTCAGAGGTTAATTGGGGACTCCAGATTGTCCCTCCAGGTGTGAGTGTTTGTTTCTCTGGTATAGAAATGAATGAATTCATTTGTCGGATAATAATTCCATGAGCCCCTGTCTTAAGGAATAACCTCCCAGCTCACAGTTTCTACATTCAAAGTTGAATAAAAATGAACTGAATGGATAATTTAAGCTGAGAAACAGTAATAAATCATCGATACCTGAGGAAGGTCCAGGCTCAGGTAGAGACCCCCCTGGACAGGAGGCAGGTTTACCACAGGCTACCAACACCCTGAAAGACACAAAATGATGCAAACCCATCATTTCTAGGCTGTTAGGATCAAATAATAAACGTGATGAGAAGACTAATGCTGGGAAACCCGTCCTGAAAGACCAAAGCATCTCATTATTAAGGGAGGCTTTTTAAATGTTTGCTCTTTTTTACCCAAGGAAGCAGTTTCTGTGAGAACCAGAGATTTATCTTTTATTTATTGGCTCGTGTCCAGATTCATTTGAGTTTTCACTCAAAGAAAATATTAAGAAAAAACATGGATTTGCACAGTAGCCTTTGAATTTCAAAGAGCCTTTTCTGCATCAGACTGTTAACGTTTTCCCCTCTGAGCTTCTGATGCATGGATATTTAGACCACAGCAGAAACGCTGTCGTCTCTGCTGCTAAACGTCATGAATGTAGAATAGTGAGGCATCTTTCATGCCTTCATCTTCATATGCCGCTTAAATCATTGGAGCTGTACAGTTTAGATCCAGATTCCAGCTCAGGCGAGGAAAACAAAGACGTTCATGGATCTGTTGGTCTGACGGTGGATGCATCAGAAAGGGGCGGAGCATGGAGCTTGTGGCCCCGCCCAGCGTACTTTTTACGTCACTAATACGATCATTTTCAAATGGCATTTCTTCCAATGCTCCTGATTTACAACTATTTGAATAAAAGAATAAACTCAGAAGTTTCAGATAGGAGGATTAATGAAGGACCCAAAGTGCAGAGACGGTTTGGCACAAGGCTCCACGCCAAAGGGGGGCGCCGCTGAGCAGGGAAAACCAAGCACAAGCAAATGTCGGGGTAACCAGGTAGACATGGGAGAAGACAATCAGGGAAATGAAGTATGGACCATCACAGAGGAAGTCCTGAGACAATACATATATACTCAGACTGACATGCAGGAAACCTTCAAAATAAAACAGGAAGCAGAACTCAAATCATGACAGAAACGAACTAGAAGCAAAAACTTTGGCAAAATCCCAAACCATGACAAGAAATGCAATTTTAAGCTAAATTTTCTTCATCAGTGTCCTCCATCATCAAAAAATACCACAAAATATGTTAAAAACACCATTTTCATCAAAGTGGGTCTTTAAAATGTTGGTTTCTTTCCCCAAAAAATGATTTTTTTGAGAAAAAACTACTCAAATATTTCTACTACAGTAATCCTTTTAGGATTCAGGCAGCTTCTCTTCCTGGAGGCCAGTCAGAAAGACGTTCCTTCTTTGACCTTTAGCCCTGTGAGATGGGGGGGTAAAGAGGCAGACGAGCTCAGAGCAGTACAGCTGTGTGGGAAAAAGGTGGAGATGAGTTCAGGCTCCACCCAGCGCCGGGGTCCAACCACGGAGCGCTGATCTGGATCTGATGGGAACGGAACCGAAAAAGGGCAGCAGCATCATCCACTCTGTGACATCCCATAATACCTTCCTTTACAAGTTTCTAATAGTTTCTTTTTTTATTTTATTTCTTGTGGAAATGACTTTGGTTTTCCTGAATCTTTTGTCTTCTGGAATTTAGTTTTGATTCCTAAAATATATATATATTTTTAAATTGTCGTTGTGATCTTTGAGATGTTTTTTGCGCCGCAGGATCATCTGATGTGGTTTGAACTTCAGGGCCACCGTAGATAAAAGCCGCTCTTTTCAGACCAACTTCCATTTGTTTTTGAAGTTTTTTTGTCAGCTTTGTCAGGAAAAATTGGGACACAGATGTTTTTGTTAAATCAGAGGAACAAACGTCCATTTTGGAGGTTTTGCGGGTTTTTTTTGTTTTTTTTTGCTGCATTTCCTTGTTGGCAGTTTTGTCCATCCTCTTTTCCTGTAATGATCCTGGCGTTTGCTCGGCGTTCTTGAGCACATCAGTCGAGTCGTTTCCAGAGCCTCATCCCTCGCCGTGCTCGGCGGACTCCCTGGTGTTTTCTTCTCATTGACAGATTGTCTGACTGTAAAGCCTTCAGGCCATACCCCCCACCCCCCACCCCCTTATCTTTGTCTTTTATTTACCTTTGCTGCTTCCTTTATGCCCGACCTACTTTTCCCTGCTCCTAGTGTGAACCCTGGAAACTTTCTGAGACTTTCTTTTCTTTTCTCCATCTCTGCATTTTCCTCTGATTGTTCCTCAAACGGTTTGTGTTTAACTATGTTGTGTGTGTGGGGGTGGGGGGGTTGGCATTGTCAGTGTTTTATAATTCCTCTTTGTCGTCCTGCTTTATGAATTTTAAAAGTTTGACTTAATGTCATTGAATTTAATCTGATTTGATTTGATTTGGTTTGATTCGCTCAGGACGATCCATCGAAAGGAATGTTGGTCTCCTCACACCTGAAGCCCAGATTCAGGAAAATCTGCACCAATGCGATGGGACTCGAGGGGATTGAGGATTAAATGTGTCACTTGTGAAAAACAAACCTCTACATTTTTTTTGTTCTGATGAGGTGATCCTGCTTTTAAGAGATGTGGTGTTAAATGTTGTTGAGCATTTAATAGAAAAAGAAAACGTAAATGACTTGATGATGATGATGGCATCTGCCTCCTGGCTCATCGCTCCGCCTTCATTCTCGGAAACCTTTGGAGCAGCCAGGAATCTTGCAGGAAATACGGATCTGATAGTTTATTAGACATGATGGAGTTTTCTGTGAGCAGAGAAAGAAGTTCTGGTTTTTCCAAACACCTGAAAGTGGAGATTTGGAAAATTTAATGGAACTTTTGCGACACTCAAAGTAAGAAAATCCTTTTTCTACATAAAAACCATTCAAATTTCTCTCTGTAAAAAGACTATGATGTATTTATATCAAATGTTATTATTTTTCACCCACAAACATGTCACTACAGGAACCTGGTGGTCCTCATTTAAAGACATCTTTTCCTCAGCAGTGTGACTTTATTGCACCTTTCAATCTTTTACAAAATAATAATGACGGACCCGACAACTAACTGGTCCCTACAGGAAGTGAACCTGTTGATTCACACAAATATAACCACGATTCTGCAGAGTTCATTTGTATTTCTATAAATTAAATAAAATATCTTGCAGTCCCTCCTCCTGTCTAGAAGGGGAAGCTTGACATGATGGGAATACCCGCCACTCTGACTTGATTATGGGCTGATTGCAGCACTTATTATCTTGTCTGAATGAGACATCAGGTTTGATGTTGACTCAACTGTGAGCAGAATCTCACAGAGTTCATTTTGGATAATTATCTTTGCACCGAAAATACAAGCAGGCCTGCCAGCTTCCTGTTAGCATTTAGTCTTCCAATTATCCTGCATTTCCTGTTCAGTGCACCTCTGCATTTGTGCAGGAAAGCGGAGAGAACACTCATGTTTGTACTAATTTCTGTTCTGTTCTAATTACAGTTTGCTTGTTGGGTTCAAAGACAGTTCAGGTCTGCAAATGCATTAAACTGTGGTTCAGGTTTTGTGTCGGATGCTTTATTCGCATTCATCACTTGGTTGCATTTCTCTTTCCCACCAGGAGAGATGCTGCATGAAAGGGCGGGATTTTTACGCGCAAATGTTCAATATTTTGGATTTTCAATGTATGTTAGAGTAAAATAATGTCAGTAAAACTGATAAATTTATTGGTTTTATTTAAAAATCTGTGTTTGAAAAACAAAAAACCTTTTTTTTTTGTCATGGTACCTCTGGGAGTCCCCCCCCCCCTGCTCTCATCTACAGGACTGCTATCTTCCACGAGTGCCGACCTGGGTTTGCTGACTGTACCACACCAACTGGTTCTGCCTAGAATCTGGACCTCCAGCCATGCTGCGACTCCACGCCACGCCATCGGATCTACAACCTCTATGTGCTGCATTACCAACCCTTAACAAATCTGTGCCTAACTCCGCTCACGCGAAGATCACTCTCACCTTCTGGTCCTTGTCCCATCTCTATCATCTCCAGGTGTCAACGTCCACAAGACTCTTCCTCGTAACGCATCATCCTGGACAATAAATCTGTCTCTACTCCACTCCTGTGTCCGTGATCTTTCCGGGTTCCATCGTCTGTTCACGTCATCGCTAACTATGACATTTTTTCGTCTTTCATCAACAGCAGCCTCTTAACTCTGCAGATGATGAAATGATAAAAGTCTTACTTAAATTTTACAGTGCTCTTCTCCAAAATTTAAAAAATGAAAGACAAAAAAAAGAATGACGCCACATTGTTTAGCTAAACGTTTACCTGAACGCCTCTCACTCTAGCCCTGTGTTCAGAGGTAAATGTGAAAAGTCCATGAAAAATGGCGGCTTTTCTTTTTGGTTTCCATTTAATTTTTGGTCGTCTGGAGGTGAAGATCAGGTCTGTAAGTTTTAGAGGACTCTGCAAAAGTACATTTGTGGATTTCCTTGACAACAGAGGTCTTTTGTTTACCGCGCCCACATTCCTATTGTGTTCGTATTGAACGCTATACAGTGATCCCTTGCTATAACGCGGTTTCCTTTTCACGGTTTCGCTACTTCACGGATTTGCATCGTGCATTGTGTTCTGCATTCTGATTGGTTAAAAAGTCACTCCGCTTCTTCTCTACTTGTGCATCAATAACGTTGCAGTTTAATATGTACACGCACGTAAAACAGCTTGCCAAATTAACATTACGTACGTGCAAATCATCTTGCAATTTCGAGTTTCTCTAAAACCCATAGAAAAAAGAGCGACAACAACTGCCTATCACTATGTTCTTCTCCCGACCAAACACAGCTGCACCGCGGGCTACAAAAGAAGAAAACACTGCAGATCGGTGTCAGGATGCAGCAGCTCAGTCTGAAGAGCAGTGAAATACACCTGAGTCGCTATTTGTCCGACTGTACTTTGTATTTTTTTCATAATCATTTTAAATTTTCTCCCGTTTAATCCAATTACTCGGGTCCCGGTGGGCGGGGCTAATCTCCACGATTTGAAGCCTTTGTTCACATCGACGATTAAAATTATTATTTGACAGTACAGTACAGAAGTTATTTGTTGAAAAAAAACATTTCTAAAGTACCTTTATTTGTGAAAAAAAATGCTCGAGCCTGTAAAATGGTTTGTTCTTTCTTTTCAATGTATAATAGAGTATTTAATTGTATAATAATTGTAAAAAAAAAAAAAAAATTGAGGTTTCTTAGTTTTATACTTCACGGATTTTGTCTATCACGGGTTCTTTTTGGAACGTAACCCCCGCGAAAAACAAGGGTTTACTGTACTGTTTTTGTTCCGCTTGAGCCAACGATTCATGTTTTAAATGTTCAGAATGTTCGTGTGAGCTAATTTTGAACGCTAACGCAGTTCAAAATAAATGTTAGAAATCCTTAAACTGTTAACTGATATCTAACAAGTCATTTACATGACTAACAGTTTATTAATAATTTCTTTACTAGCTATAACAGTTATAATAAAGAGTTACCTAAATGTGTGTGTGTGTGTGGGGGGGGGGGGGGGGTCTTTGTTGGGTGTGTAACAGAAGAGGGTAAATTCATAAATTTACCTTCGTAGGAACAAGTTCAGGTTTCTTCCTGCGCCTTTGAGCAAAACTGTCCCCCCTGCCTCAAATTCAAAGGTTCACCAGAATTATTCCTGCTGGACTTTGTCTTCGGTGAAAATGGTTTCTTTCTCAACCAGGAGAAGCTCGGATCAGGTGGAAACATGTCAGCAGAAACTCTAACGCTTCTGTAGGAGTGACGTGGAACTGAAGTGAGTGCTGACTTTAAAAAATGCCTCTTTATTGTTAAAATGCTTTTGGAAACCCAGTTTAAGGTGAATTGTCATGAACTGAGACACAAACATGTTTTTTTTTCCACGTTGTTAATGGAAAAGAAGCTCCAGCTGCTGGATTCTCTTAACTGTCTGCAATCAACACTGATTGATGACAGGAAGAGGCTCGATCAGCCTGGATCCGTCTGTTTCTCTTTTTATTTTTAGTTTCATCCCTGCAGGAAAAGATGAACCGACTGGAATCCAGATTTTCATGCAGCAAAGACTGAAGTTCCACGCGTTGCATCAGAGCAGACAGGAACCGACCCGATTTGAGCGCCGCCTCTTTAATCTGGAGACGCACAGCAGGTGAGGAAGCCCCCACCCCCTCAGCCAGAACCTGCAGCTTCCTGTGACTCAGGCAGAGCTGGAGGCTCCAAAGATCATCTGATGATGACAGAGCTTCACTCTGCTTTTTAATTTAAGGACAGGATCCTCATGAGCTGCAACCCCCCCCCACACACACACACACAGACTTACAGGATGGGACTCATTTGTCGGCCACGGAAAATGAAATAAGTAAACTTTTAAAAAATTGCAAATATAATTTTGTTACATTTTTATAGAGCACTTTTAGCAAAACACAATAAAAAGAATCTGATTCTTATAGAAGCAGCTGTTTTCAACCATTAAAAACTAAACAATTAGACATTTTATATGTTTTTTTAATATTTTATTGACCACAGAGTCTGTAGAAAAACATCAGTTGATGTAAGTTTGTTTCTTAATTTGGTTCAATAGAGAAATCTGTTTTTTTAAGCAGAGTGGTCATCCTGTCATCACAGGTGCTGATAAAGTTAACAAAGGACCTAATCACTGGATTCTTTTGATCTTTGAAGACATCAATGTTTAAAACTCATAAATAACCATAACATCCTTTGCATTATTCCTCTTCAAACATCTGACTTTTCTTCTCATACGAGGAGTGCAGCTTTTTCCTTAAAGCACGATAACATGAGTAACGTTTGAGACCCCTGACTGTGACTGTAAATATTTCATGGTTACACACAGATTCTCACATCTGATGTCCGTCCAGTGATCAGTAATCGGCTTCAGTCACTCTGGGCTTCCTCGTCCTTGGTTAATAATTAAAGGAGAGCAAAAGCGTACATTGGATTTTCTAAAAGTCTGCTGTTGCTTCTGAAGTGAAGCTGGGATGGGTGGACGCTGCCGAAGCTCAGAAATTCCTCACATCTTTTTATTTGAGCTGAGAGCTTCAACCCGGTGATGCTGCTCATTCTGTGGCTAAAACATGAGCTCACAGGTCAGGTTCTGATGGAATATCAATGTTCTACGCATGGACGGACCACAGCAGCTGGAGACCATCCAGTCCTGCCAGGAGAGTTTCTATTGAAGGTCGGGTTCTAAAGAAGTTTGGTTTTGACAGATCGGAAAACTGGACATTCTTTTATGGGAAAAAAGAAAAGGAATACAGAACTTTAGCTAACTTCGTGAAATCTATTAACATGAATGGAACTGACCAGGCCATTTATTTAGGTTTCCCCCAAGGCTCTGTTTCAGATCCCTATCAACTTTTGTACATGATTAAACAGAGGCTTCATTTAGTGAAAATCATGTATCTGGAGCCTCTGACCCTCTGAATGTTCCTCCACCGTTACACTTTTAGAATATTCTAGATTCAAACACTCATATCAGATCATTAAATTTATAGAAACAATTTAATATCTAAATTCCTGTGACCAGTAATGACCTTTTTCTGAGATTTAACTAGATTATATTTAAAACATAGTTAAAAGATTCAAAGATCATGCAGGAAACTTCACTAGAAAACATTTGGAACATCTATGGAACAACATTTTTCATCGACACTCACAGTCCAGTTACTTTTAAACATCATGCACATGTGAATCTCATGCGGTTCCTCGATCTTTGTTTTAGCTTTTTACAGAATTTTCTCTTTAAAGAGATATTTTCTCTGTCATGCCTTCCAATATTTAATATTGGTTCAAACTAGACTTATTCTGTAATTGCAAAAAAATATCTTATTACTTTAATATTTTTGCTTTAAGTTAGTCGTTTTTAGTTTAGAAGAAACTTTCGTGTCAAAGGAAAAAATATTTAATTAGCCCTATTAGGTCTTTTTTTATTTATTTTTCTAAATTGTTTAGCCCTGTTAAAGTCTGTGATGACAGAAGGACTTCCTGTGACACCAGATTAATGTTACCGCAGTGACATCTAGTGGTCAAGGAAGGACATTACAGCCAGAATAGATGTGGTGGTTTGATGTGTTTGCAGGAGGAATGTTGGTGAACCATAGCTGAATCTAAAAGAACCAATTTACAAACATTCCTGTCATGAGATGAGAAACAGATGTTCCTGCAGAGAACAGGGGATTTTAGAACAAAAAGAAAAGAACTTACAAAATCTCTGATATTTATAGCATAAATCAAAACTCTTTCAAATTAAAATCTGGTTCCTTCAAAATCTAAATGCATGTTATGCAACCATCAGACTACATAAAATAAAAAAAAGAATATTGATGTTCAAGCATTAAGTTGTAGTAACATCCATGCGATCACATGTTTACATCTGCAGACTTTAAGACTGAAGAAACTTTTTCACTGCAGAACAGACAGTTCGACCGAGATTCTGCAAGTTTTTCTGGATTATGTGAAATGCATTCTGGGATTAGTAGTAGTGGAGCTGACATGTGGCTTTGGTTTCCTATTCTTTGACTGACATGTTTCTGTCAGCTACTCGGATCAGAACCAGCAGAGTGAACTTCCTGCCTCTTCATTCTGACCTTTAAAAAATCATCAGCTAAGATCAAATCTCTAGATTATTACTCTGAATACATTATTATTCTTAATTAAATACATTTTATGTATGCAGTTGTGTATTAAGGACAGCGTATCCCCAAACTAGCCATTGGTTCTGGTTCCACTCACATCTGCAGATGCTGCCTTCATGTTGTCGCTGTTGGTCCATTGGAGCAAAGAAGGAGCCAAAAAGCAAAGTCCTCGATTCCCTGGTCATGTAGACTCCTCCCCTCAGGTGGGGCCATGATCTCCGGGGGGTGAATGAACGATTAAGATCATAGATGCGGCTGAAATGAGTTCCCTCCAGAGGGTGGGAGGTTCCTCGGTCCTCCTTCTGGAGGACATCAGAGTAATCTGCTCCTTCATATTTAGGAGAGTCAGTTGATGGAGGTCTTCACTTCTGGAGGAGTTCAGCACATTTCTCACCAGGGGGAGGCCTCAGACGTCTCTGCCAGGAGGAAGTCAGTATCTCCACACATACATCTCCACTGATGATTAATATTTTGTTATTTTTAGAGGTAAACATCTTTTCCATCCAGTCACTGAGCACTTCTAAGACCCTGGTGACTTATCATGACATTTTTCCCTGAATCGGTACCTATTTCAATTGTAAGAAATTCCAGTATTCCATTCAGTGCAACAGACAATTTATCAATTATTGTAAACTTCATATTTTTTTTTCACATATATTGTGACTCGTCCACCTTCTTTGTTAACTCTGTTCACATAGTTAAGGTCATAGTTTTCCAATTCAAAGTCGGCCTCCTTGTCGCAGCTGGGACTCTAAAGGCCCGTACACACCGGGACGAATATTCGCCAGGCGTTTTTCGCCACGTTTTTTGTGTTCACACCCAGGCGATTTTCGCTGACGATGAGCCGAGCGAACATGCAATTTCATTCCCTGACGTTAGATGGCGCTAAATGTAAAACAGAAATACTCCTGTACACAAGGTGGCGCTGCGCAACTTTACGCTTCTTAAAGTTGCTTTTCGCTCAGAAGAAGAGAGCAAGTATTTACGCGCTTGTCAGAATCATACAAAGAAAACATGAATATTTCCAGCACCATTAGCTCTAGCTCCAGTTCCAGCGATGACGAAATTATTGTTCTGTTGAATGATGAAAGACGCCGGAAAAGACGCCGATTTTGGGTACATGCCATAGTAACGAGAAGAGAAGAACATGGGGAGTTTTATCGACTGGTGCAAGAGCTGAAAATGTATCATGAGCGCTTTCCGGGATATTTTAGAATGTCCGTCAGTGAGTGCATCTTCTTCGTCTTATTTCTTCGCGGCAGTGCAGACCAGTGTTTTTCAACCTTTTTTGAGCCACGGCACACTTTAACCTTGACAAAAGCCCGCGGCACACCAGCATCCCAAAAAAAAAGAAAAAAGCAGAAACTCATAGTCTGTATTGATCTACAGCCCCCCCCCCCCCCCCCCCCCCGGCAATCTGACTTGCATTTTTGTGATAATTGTGGCAGAAAAAGCAGGAAGTTGCAGATGTTTTTTCTAAAAGATGTAATAAAAGTTAAGTTACATACAAACTGTATGTTCGTTGTGTTTTCAAGACGTGTAACAAGGACGACTCATTGTATGCTGAGGCGCTGTCCCTTTCAAGCCAATGCATCATGGGAGATGTAGTGCGAAAACTGCGAAAAAACGGCAGAAAGACTAGCGTCTCTGAGCTTCATGCTTTTGTTCACTTGTTCCACGGTCTGATACCGGATTCTGTGGAAAGCTACAGCGCTAAAGACGAGCTTTAGCTGGTGTTTTTGTTGGAACTGAGAGAGTTATGAGCTAAATTGGAACAAGGAAGTGAAGACTTCAAACACTTCTGATTGGTCAGATTGATGACATGTGATTAAGCCTTCAAGAATGATTGGTGGAGTCGTGGAGACGGTAAAAGCTGCGGGACTTTTCAGAGAACAGTTATAGCTGCAGCTAAATCGCGTTACCGTCATTCTTATCAAAATGTCTTTAATAGAATCAAATAAACACAAAGAAAAAAGTATTTTATGATCTTTTATATTCCTAACTACTCAGTGTTTTATCAGGACCTGTTTGGATGAACAAAGAGCTGATTTCCTGGAGATGGTAATTGTTTTGAGATCAGTGAATGAGGGCAATTTTCCACGGCACACTTGACCATCTCCCACGGCACACTAGTGTGCCGCGGCACACTGGTTGAAAAACACTGGTGTAGACCAATGAGTTATATCACTAGAGGAGACACGCCTGCTTTAGAAGCCTGGCCGACGGTGGCGGAGCGCGACGCCATCTTGGTGAGGTCGACGACGCCCACATGACAATGATTTCTATTGCTTTTAGTGGTGTCTAAGTAGCTTTTATAAACTATATATGTTTTTACAATTTATGTATATTTATACATATATGTAAATATATTATATTTATATATATAATATATATATAGATACATCATTTGTTGTTGTTAAAGAAGAGAAACAGTCAGCCTTAAAAGCTCAAACTTTAATGAAAATGCATTGTTGCAGGACTTCTTACAAATAAAAAAATTATTACAAAGAATTTTTAAAAAATAATTTGTAAACATTTAGGAGTTTTAGACCTCTTTGACATGTAATTTAAATTATTTAGAAAAACCCAACAATAAGTCAATAATAATAATAATAAATCAATAGTAAGTCAATACAAACAATAAATAATAACAATACATACATAATAAGTCAATAAATAATAAAATATAAGTCTATTATTATTATTATTATTATTATTATTATTATTATTATTATTATTATTATTATTATTATTATTATTATTATTAATAATAATAATAATAATAATAATAATAATAATAATAATAAAATAAATATTCAAAAGAAGTCCAAAAGTGAACAGTAGATTTACCCTAAAATAACAACAACAAAGAAAAATTTAAGATTTATACTGATTCATGTTAGTGATCAGTTTGTGTAACACAGACGTTATGGTGTCGGGTTTTAAGCTAACAGTCTGGCCTCTTATCTAAATGTGTTTCCACAAATGTTTCTAACATATCCAGACTGTATTGCTAGTTGGTACCACAGTGATCCATCTGGGTTAGCTCTTTTTATTGCTAAGATCCACTTTTTCCTTAAGTCTGAATAGTGAAAAGTTCAGTCACTGAGTCAGAAATGTTTAAATCTATATTACTATAATAGCCTAGTATGCTGTATACAGGTTTAGCAAAATAAAATGTACATTTATGTTGACAGCAAATTCTCCGTACATCATGCAGCATGTTGATAATAACTCTGCAGCATCATACATGTCAACATGTGTTCTATTAATAAAGCCCCTGCAGCATTAAAAGAAAAAATTATAATACTTACCTGTGAAATGATATACTTCCTCCTTCATGGACTCAGTTCTCTGATTTTGGCAGTTGAAACACAAACAATGAACTGGTATTATGCAAAAAATGTGTTCAAATGCATTCACTGCAGCAGTAACTTGACCTCACCAAGATGGCTGTGCTCTCCTCCCATGAGGAACCACGTGATGTCTCCTCTAGTGATATAACTCATTGGTGTAGACGCTACTTGGCGTCTATCTTCTTCGCTGGTATGTGTGCTCAGCAAGGCAGTTTTGTGTTTGAGCGCCCCCAAGTTGTGTTTTACCGTAAGTTCAGAAGCTCCAGACACGTGTGCAAAAGCGCCATTCTCATTGGTCGAATAGTTTTGGACGCGACGCGTCAAACCAAAAAAACGAACCCGAGGCGTTTTTAAAAAATGACGCTTTGACGCGTGGCGTTTTTCGCGTCGGTGTGCACACTCACATTGGTGCCCTTTGTTTAGTCACAAGGCGTTAAACGTCGGCGAATATCGCGCGCGAAATTCGTCCCGGTGTGTACGGACCTTAAGGGCGTCCATCTTCTGTAGACGGTCGGAGTCTGAGACAACAGCAAACAGAGACAAACTCAACACTGGAACATCTACAGGCTACAGGCATGAAAACAGAAGCAGAGACTGGAGCAGTGAGAAACACAAAAACACAACTGACGTATCTACCAGAACACCAAACAGACATTAATGACAACAAGACAACAAAGATAAAGCCTGACCAGCTCAAAATGTTAAATGACTTATACTTATATAGCGCTTTTTAACCTTCCTTGAAGGCCCAAAGCGCCTTACAGTCTCAGTCCCATTCACACACCCCATTAACTTCTTATTCAGCAGTAAAGTACAAGTTAGTCACTGGTTATGTCTTTATATCCAAGGGTTGAAAAGGTTCACTGGGATGATGGAAGCACTTAAGTTTGTGCTTTGGCGTCATTGGATGAGTGACAGGACTGTGTTTTTCCAGACAGTCTGGTTTTTGGGTCCGACAAAAACTAAATTAACATTTGAACAGCAGTTGGGTTCAAATAGAAAGAGGTTAGAAACCCAGCACAGTCAGACTTGAGTGGATCAACATACAAAGACTCACACTGCATCCCTGGTGCATGTATAAGCACACACTTAAATGCATCGATATTTGTTTCTTATATTTTTATGAAACATTTAAACTTTTAAAACTGTATGACCTTGTGGATTTTTACACTGCGCAACTTTTATCCAGAGTCAGTGGGAAATCGTTACCATTCAATATCCAAAAAACAGTTCTTAGAAAATGAAGGAGGCCACAGACTGAGGGGATGGAGGAACTTCAAGATCAAACTGATAAGAACCACAAAGAAAGGTTTCTGTGTGTCGGTGTGTGGCACTAAACTTTGGAACGGTTTAAGTAATGAGCTCAAAAAATGTTCAATTATTCAAGAAAATGTATAAAGAAACTCTTATTTCAGATATGAAGATAAGAGGATTTAAGGATCAATAGGTGATTGAATAATTCCAAATGCATGTGTGAACTTGACTGTGGTGAAATAATCAAAGATCCTTTAATTAAAACTAATGACTTTTACATTCTAATGTGCAATAATGATTACTGAAATGTTTAAATTACAATCAATAAGCTATTGATTTTATTTACTTGATCTGCAATGTGTAGCAATAATTACTAGTTTGATGTTATCACATGTTTTAATAATCAATTATTATTACATATCGGTATCGTTACTGTTTACTGAAATCATGAATGAATGTTTCTGAAGATCATCAATCATTTCTAGGCACTGGATTTTGTTACTTGAAGAGAATCTATCTGATCAGAACCGGTTTTAAAAGTCTGTAAAACTATCAAATGAATGAACTCAGTAGGGGTGGGATTATATAAGCTTGCTTCTTCCCACTCCTTTTCAAGCAATAAATCAAACTCTACTTATACCTCAGTTAATGATCACTGTATTTAATTAAGCATATATGATTTAAGTGACTTTTTTGTTTTGTTTTCTTTCTTTTTAATCTATGCATTTCATCATTTCTGTAATGAGTTTGATAAATATGTGTAAATTCTTTATTGCTTTGACTACAATGCTTGAAATAAATCAATCAAATCAAATCAAAATCATTTATTAGAACTGACTTTTCACAATATTCCAACATCTGAATTCAATATTGAGAAATACCAGTGAAACTGATCAATGTGAGTGAACTTCCTATAACCTGTTTTCACTGGCAAAAAGAAGAATACTTCCTAAAAATCTAGAGAGTATTACTAAATAGAAGCAGATGATATTAGTGGCAAGAAGAAGTGAAAGGAATTCAGAAAGGGCGTTCTCTTCCTCCAGGCTCTTATTTTGAAATTCCTTCTGTTCCACAGTTTCAGACTTTGATTCCTTAAACACCAAGAAGCAGCTCCAGGACTGATCTTCTTCTGAAGTTTCTCCAAATATCAGAGACCTTGAAGGAAGCGACTGAAGCAAAGAGCTTGAAAAAGGTCAAAGGTCAGAGGATTTTCTCCTAAAATCTAACTTTACTTACATCACCTGTGTTTGCTTCTCTGTGCAAATAATCTGTAATTATAGAAACTATTTAATAAAAATAGTTGTAACTGAATCATTGCAGAAACACAACATGAAAAAATAATTAAACCTGCCACATTTTTCATCATTAAGGGTACTAATGAGTAGTGAGGAGACTCTACTGGAATTTTAGGGCAAGTTATTGTTAGAACGTCAGTCCAACCAGAATCTGACATTCTGACATTCTGTGTCTGTAGAAGCTTTAGTGTTTCTGTATTTTCATGTGTGACTCTCAGATGTGTGTTTTTCTGCTGCTTTTGGATGAAACAGATGGAAAGTGCTGCTCTGCTGTCAGTCCTGGTCCTGGTTCCACAGCTGGTGGGCGGTCTTCCTGGGGTTCCTCCTGTGGACTGCAGTGATATCTACGACCAGGACAACAGCAGAGCCAGTGGAGTTCACACCGTCTATCCCATAGAAGACACATATGGGGTCCAGGTACGCTCTCCCACTTTCAGCTCATGATGGACACTTATGGAGAACACAGACATTTTTAGAAACATGGCTAGCTTTAGTACAAGTTGGTGTTATTTTTCATGATCGTGATAGAAAAACGTACAACATGTGATTATTAAAAGCTGAAAGTAAGAAAATGAAACAAAAAAATGTTTCAGTTAGGATCAAAACACTAAGAGTTGGGTTACCTAAATGTGTGTGTTTGTGTGCGTGTGTATGTGTGTGGGTCTGTGTGTGTGTGTGTGTGTGTGTGTGTGTGTGTGTGTGTGTGTGTGTGCGTGTGTGTGCATGTGTGTGTGTCCAGGTGTACTGCGACATGGATTCCCTCGGAGGACAGTGGATGGTGAGAACTTGACCTGGTCCCTTTCATTTTTTTTTTATTTATTTATTTTTTTTCTAACTTGTCCTGTCCAACAGCTGGGCAGACAGATGAGAGCTGAGGGCCTCTTGTGTTGGACATATTTTACTTTAACAAGAGGGGTTATTAATCTTCTGACAAACCAAAGGTATGTCTGAATAAACCCCTTTTGTAATTGAGGCCAAGCTTTATTAATTTCAATCATGTCTGAAAATCTTTGGTGTTGGACCGGACGGAAAAGGAAAGAGGGGAAGAAGAGACAGGGATGTTAGAGAGAGGAGGGGTAGGGGGTGATAATAGGAGGGGAAGGGGGATAAGACCATGAAGCAGCATAAAGCAACAAGTTTACTGGTTGTTAATCATTATGGTAAGGTTCAAATGTAGTAAAAAAATAATAATAAATAAATAAATAAAAAAGGGGCGGAGCCTGTCCACACACACACTCAAATGTTATAAACACACCTGCTAGCTGCAAAAATGTCCACCTGTCAACATGTACACAAAACAGATAGTGTTCACACGCATACTTATGCCTTAAAACCAACTAGTGTGAAATATTTCAGTCATTCAGTCATGCAAACTGTTAGTGTAAAGGTGAGCTAACACCTGTGCTCAGGTGATTGTTTATGTTGATTTTGATTTGATTTGATTTATTGATTGATTTCAAGCATTGTAGTCAAAGCAATAAAAAAAATTACACATATTTATCAAACTCATTACAGAAATGATGAAATGCATAGATTAAAAAGACATAAAAACAAAACAAAAATGTCACTTAAATCATATATGCTTAATTAAATACAGTGATCATTAACTGAAGTATAAGTAGAGTTTGATTTATTGCTTGAAAAGGAGTGGGAAGAAGCAAGCTTATATAATCCCACCCCTACTGAGTTCATTCATTTGATAGTTTTACAGAGTTTTAAATCCGGTTCTGATCAGATAGATTCTCTTCAAGTAACAAAATCCAGTGCCCAGAAATGATTGATGATCTTCAGAAACATTCATTCATGATTTCAGTAAACAGTAACGATACCGATATGTAATAATAATTGATTATCATTAGAACACATGATAACATCAAACTAGTAATTATTGCTACACATTGCAGATCAAGTAAATAAAATCAATAGCTTATTGATTGTAATTTAAACATTTCAGTAATCATTATTGCACATTACAATGTAATACTCATTGGTTGTAATTAAAAGAGCTTTGACTATTTCACCACAGTCAAGTTCACACATGGATTTGGAATTATTCCAACACCTGTTGATCCTTAAATCTTCTTAAGTTCATATCCTGAAATAAGAGTTTCTTTATACATTTTCTTGAATATTTTAATATTTGAACATTGTTTGAGCTCATTACTTAAACTGTTCCAAAGTTTAGTGCCACACACCGACACACAGAAACTTCTCTTTGTGGTTCTTATCAATTTGATCTTGAAGTTCCTACATCCCCTCAGTCTGTAACCTCCTTCATTTTCTAAGAACTGTTTTTGGATATTAAATGGTAACAATTTCCAGCTGGCTCTGTATAAAAGTTGCGCAGTGTAAAAATCAACAAGGTCATACAGTTTTAAAAGTCTTGATTGATAAAATAGATTGTTCGTATGATCAAGATATCCGGCTTTATGTACAACTCTGACGGCTCGTTTTTGAAGTAAACAGAGAGGATGTAGTGAACTCTTGTAATTATTCCCCCAAATTTCTATACAGTAGGTGAAATATGGTAATATTAAAGAACAGTACAATAAATATCTGCTGTTGTATCCTAATATATGTTTAGATTTATTTACGATTGAAATACTTTTTGAGACTTTAGTTTGTATGTGTCTGATGTGAGGCTTCCAACTTAGTTTGTCATCGATAAAAACCCTGAGAATTTGATTTCTATAACACGTTCAATTAAGACATTATTTATTACAATTGAGAGCTCTTTAATTGTGTTGTAGTTTCCAAAAAACATCACTTTGGTTTTATTTAGGTTCAAAGACAATTTGTTGTAATCCATCCATAGTTTTATATTATTTAACTCTGTGTTCACCACCTTTATAAGTTCCCTTTGATTGTCTGTAGAATAGAATATATTTGTGTCATCAGCAAATAATATGAGTTTCATAAGCTTTGAAACATTGAATATATCATTTATGTAAATATTGAATAGCAGCGGGCCCAGAATTGATCCTTGTGGGACACCACAACTTATCTCTTTGGTTTCTGATGTATATTCATCAATCTTGACAAATTGTTTTCTTCCCGTTAAATAGCTTCTGACCCAAGTTAGCGCTAGTCCTCTTATCCCATACACTTCCAGTTTGTCAAGTAGGATAACATGATTGAGAGTCAAATGCTTTTTTTAAGTCAATGAAAACTCCAGCTGCATATTTCTTTTTGTCCAGAGCGTTTGTGATTTCCTCCACAGCATCAATGATAGCCAATGAGGTAGATCTATTTTCTCTAAAACCATATTGGTTTTCATTTATAATGTTATATTTTTCAATAAATAAAGCTAATTTATCGTTGAATATTTTTTCTAAAATTTTTGAGAATTGTGGAAGAAGAGAAACAGGTCTATAGTTTGTAAATTGGTGTTTGTCTCCACTCTTATAGATGGGAATCACTTTGGCTATTTTCATTTGGTTTGGGAATCTCCCAGTTTGTAATGATAAGTTACATATGTATGTTAGAGGCTTAGCTACACTATGAATGACTTTTTTCACCACTGTCACATCTATATCCTCACAATCTGTTGAGTTTTTACTCTTGAAATTATTCACAATTGATATCAGCTCATTTTCGTTCACATCAGAGAGAAAGATTCAGTGTGGGATCCTTTCGATGGGTGGGTTATTGTCTTTGCTAGTTTTGCATTTTGGAATTTCCGCTGCCAACTCTGGACCCACGTTTACAAAGTAGTTATTGAGACCGTTTGCTGCTTCATTGATGTCTTTTTTTCAACTTCCGGCTCTCGGAGAAGACGCCACGCAGGCATAGAGCAGCTGCAGTTCTAAACTCTATTTACCGCATAAAAGCGTAAATATTGAGAAAAGCAATTCCTAAACATGCCGAGAAGATACCCAGTGTCTGAGGAATATGAGGACTTGAGGAAGAACACTTGATTTTGTGCTGGAAGAGATCAAAGCTATGAAGATTGTTCACGGACAAATTCTGGATGCTATTGGAGAGGTGAAGCAGGTCCGGGCTCTGCAGGAGCAGTGCTTCAACAGGATGGATATAATCGAGAAACGAATGGATGACCAAGAGCAGATCTCCAGATCTAACGACGTGATAATCACCGGATTGAAAATCAAACCCCGGTCATACGCGCATGCAGTGACCGCCGGGAACGGTGAGGAATCCGACGAGCAGGAGACGAGCTCTGTGGAAAAACAAGTGGAGGACTTCCTTAAGTCCAATGGAATTTCTCTGGACACCAACAATGTGGAGATCTGCAGACCGCTTCCCAGGAGAAGAGACACCGACAAACCAGCGATCCTCTTAAAGTTTGTCAATCGGAAACACAAAGCAGCTTTATTGAAGCAAGGAAGAAATCTGAGGGGAACCAACGTTTTCATGAATGAAAACCTCACGAAAAGGAATGCCGACATCGCCAGAAGAGCACGTTACTTGAAAAAGCAGGGGAAAATTCAAGGAACCTGGGTAAAAGACTGTAAAATTTATGCCAAACTCTGTGGCTCCCCTGAGCAGTCTAAGGTTGTTCTTATCAGGAGCCTGCAAGATTTGGAAAAATATTTACCCACTACAGTCTAAACACGAGATATGTGAAGATGCTGGTCTTACGAGATGAGGAGACAAATTCTACTATCCATGGCTTCTAAAAAAAACCACACTTTTTCTTCAACAGTCACCTGCAACCACAACTCTCAGAAAGATCTGAATGGTGAGCAAACCGACCTTCAAATATTCAGTGATAATGACAACAACCTTCAAGACATCGACCCTGATCAATTCTTTTCCACTGTTAATATGGACTGCAAATATTACAGCATAGATGACTTTAAAAACTCTGTTAACCCAGAAGAAAAACTATCAATCATTCACTTTAACAGCAGAAGCATGTATACCAACTTTGAAGACATCAAGGACTATTTACAGAACATCGGGTATTCCTTTGATATCATAACCATATCTGAGACTTGGTTCAGCCGCGACAAAGACGCTGACTTTGAATTGGAAAACTATGAACTTAACTATGTGAACAGAGTAAACAAAAAAGGCGGAGGAATCACAATAAATGTGGAAAAAAATACAAAGTTTACAGTGATTGATAAAGTGTCTGTCGCAGTGGATGGAATACTGGAATGTCTTACAATTGAAATATGTAACAATTCAGGGAAAAATGTCATTATAAGCTGTGTTTATAGGTCGCCAGGGTCAAGCTTAGAAGTGTTTAGTGACTGGATGGAAAAGATGTTTACCTCTCTAAATAACAAAATATTATACATCTGTGGAGACTTCAATATGGATCTGATAAACCCCAGCAAACATAAAGCCACCGACGACTTTATCAGCAGAATGTATGCTATGAGTTTATATCCAACCATAACAAGACCCAGCAGAATCACTACTCAAAGTGCGACTCTCATTGATAATATTTTTTACAAATAATATAGAATACACTCATATGAGTGGACTAATGATATGTGACATAACTGATCATTTACCAGTTTTTGCACTATTTGACATCAATGTGAAGACAAAGAAAATTATAAAAGAACCAGTCTACAAAAGGCTAAGAAATGAAAAAACCATGAATGCTCTGAATAATGACTTATCCAGACAAAACTGGAACTCTGTGTACAGAGAGAAAGATGTCGATAGTGCTTATAAATGTTTTTTAGAAATATTTAGGTCACTTTACAATAAGAACTGTCCAATTTATAAATTCAAGAACAAATTTGCCAAATGCCCTTGGTTAACTGCCGGTCTACAAAATGCTTGTAAAAAGAAAAATAACCTGTATAAAAAATTCTTAAAACAGAGGACAAGAGAAAGTGAACAAAGATATAAGTCATATAAAAATAAACTAACTGAAATAACACGTTACAGTAAAAAAGTGTACTTCAATAATCTACTGAATGAAAATAAATACACCGTAAAGCGAGTTTGGGAAATATTAAATAACATCATTAAAAATGGGACAAAAAAGCGAACTTATCCAGATTACTTTACAGATGAGAAGGGTCAAAGCTATTTGATTTGATTTGATTTATTGATTTATTTCAAGCATTGTAGTCAAAGCAATAATAAAAAAAAAAATTACACATTTATCAAACTCATTACAGAAATGATGAAATGCATAGATTAAAAAGACAGAAAACAAAACAAAAATGTCACTTAAATCATATATGCTTAATTAAATACAGTGATCATTAACTGAAGTATAAGTAGAGTTTGATTTATTGCTTGAAAAGGAGTGGGAAGAAGCAAGCTTATATAATCCCACCCCTACTGAGTTCATTCATTTGATAGTTTTACAGAGTTTTAAATCCGGTTCTGATCAGATAGATTCTCTTCAAGTAACAAAATCCAGTGCCTAGAAATGATTGATGATCTTCAGAAACATTCATTCATGATTTCAGTAAACAGTAACGATACCGATATGTAATAATAATTGATTATCATTAGAACACATGATAACATCAAACTAGTAATTATTGCTACACATTGCAGATCAAGTAAATAAAATCAATAGCTTATTGATTGTAATTTAAACATTTCAGTAATCATTATTGCACATTACAATGTAATACTCATTGGTTGTAATTAAAAGAGCTTTGATTATTTCACCACAATCAAGTTCACACATGGATTTGGAATTATTCCAACACCTGTTGATCCTTAAATCTTCTTATCTTCATATCCTGAAATAAGAGTTTCTTTATACATTTTCTTGAATATTTTAATATTTGAACATTGTTTGAGCTCATTACTTAAACTGTTCCAAAGTTTAGTGCCACACACCGACACACAGAAACTTCTCTTTGTGGTTCTTATCAATTTGATCTTGAAGTTCCTACATCCCCTCAGTCTGTAACCTCCTTCATTTTCTAAGAACTGTTTTTGGATATTAAATGGTAACAATTTCCAGCTGGCTCTGTACAAAAGTTTCGCAGTGTAAAAATCAACAAGGTCATACAGTTTTAAAAGTCTTGATTGATAAAATAGATTGTTCGTATGATCAAGATATCCGGCTTTATGTACAACTCTGACGGCTCGTTTTTGAAGTAGAAAGAGAGGATGTAGTGAACTCTTGTAATTATTCCCCCAAATTTCTATACAGTAGGTGAAATATGGTAATATTAAAGAACAGTACAATAAATATCTGCTGTTGTATCCTAATATATGTTTAGATTTATTTACGATTGAAATACTTTTTGAGACTTTAGTTTGTATGTGTCTGATGTGTGGCTTCCAACTTAGTTTGTCATCGATAAAAACCCCTAAGAATTTGATTTCTGTAACACTTTCAATTAAGACATTATTTATTACAATTGAGGGCTCTTTATTTGTGTTGTAGTTTCCAAAAAACATCACTTTGGTTTTATTTAGGTTCAAAGACAATTTGTTGTAATCCATCCATAGTTTTATATTATTTAACTCTGTGTTCACCACCTTTATAAGTTCCCTATGATTGTCTGTAGAATAGAATATATTTGTGTCATCAGCAAATAATATGAGTTTCATAAGCTTTGAAACATTGAATATATCATTTATGTAAATATTGAATAGCAGCGGGCCCAGAATTGATCTTTGTGGGACACCACAACTTATCTCTTTGGTTTCTGATGTATATTCAATCTTGACAAATTGTTTTCTTCCCGTTAAATAGCTTTTGACCCAAGCTAGCGCTAGTCCTCTTATCCCATACACTTCCAGTTTGTCAAGTAGGATAACATGATTGAGAGTCAAATGCTTTTTTTAAGTCAATGAAAACTCCAGCTGCATATTTCTTTTTGTCCAGAGCGTTTGTGATTTCCTCCACAGCATCAATGATAGCCAATGAGGTTGATCTATTTTCTCTAAAACCATATTGGTTTTCATTTATAATGTTATATTTTTCAATAAATAAAGCTAATTTATCATTGAATATTTTTTCTAAAATTTTTGAGAATTGTGGAAGAAGAGAAACAGGTCTATAGTTTGTAAATTGGTGTTTGTCTCCACTCTTATAGATGGGAATCACTTTGGCTATTTTCATTTGGTTTGGGAATCTCCCAGTTTGTTGTTCTTGAATTTATAAATTGGACAGTTCTTATTGTAAAGTGACCTAAATATTTCTAAAAAACATTTATAAGCACTATCGACATCTTTCTCTCTGTACACAGAGTTCCAGTTTTGTCTGGATAAGTCATTATTCAGAGCATTCATGGTTTTTTCATTTCTTAGCCTTTTGTAGACTGGTTCTTTTATAATTTTCTTTGTCTTCACATTGATGTCAAATAGTACAAAAACTGGTAAATGATCAGTTATGTCACATATCATTAGTCCACTCATATGAGTGTATTCTATATTATTTGTAAATATGTTATCAATGAGAGTCGCACTTTGAGTAGTGATTCTGCTGGGTCTTGTTATGGTTGGATATAAACTCATAGCATACATTCTGCTGATAAAGTCGTCGGTGGCTTTATGTTTGCTGGGGTTTATCAGATCCATATTGAAGTCTCCACAGATGTATAATATTTTGTTATTTAGAGAGGTAAACATCTTTTCCATCCAGTCACTAAACACTTCTAAGCTTGACCCTGGCGACCTATAAACACAGCTTATAATGACATTTTTCCCTGAATTGTTACATATTTCAATTGTAAGACATTCCAGTATTCCATCCACTGCGACAGACACTTTATCAATCACTGTAAACTTTGTATTTTTTTCCACATTTATTGTGACTCCTTCGCCTTTTTTGTTTACTCTGTTCACATAGTTAAGTTCATAGTTTTCCAATTCAAAGTCAGCGTCTTTGTCGCGGCTGAACCAAGTCTCAGATATGGTTATGATATCAAAGGAATACCCGATGTTCTGTAAATAGTCCTTGATGTCTTCAAAGTTGGTATACATGCTTCTGCTGTTAAAGTGAATGATTGATAGTTTTTCTTCTGGGTTAACAGAGTTTTTAAAGTCATCTATGCTGTAATATTTGCAATCCATATTAACAGTGGAAAAGAATTGATCAGGGTCGATGTCTTGAAGGTTGTTGTCATTATCACTGAATATTTGAAGGTCGGTTTGCTCACCATTCAGATCTCTCTGAGAGTTGTGGTTGCAGGTGACTGTTGAAGAAAAAGTGTGGTTTTTTTTAGAAGCCATGGATTAGAGCCCTGCGCGGGACTATTTTCTTCATCCCGCTCCCGCCCGCACCCGCCAAATTTCTGACCAATCCCGCCCGCTCCCGCAACGTATGCGTTACACTCCCGCCCGCACCCGCAAAACTCATAGAATTTAGTCCCGCACAGTAATAGAGATGCATTGATTTTGTATCGTCTCCCGTCCCGCAGAAAAAAACACGTATTTTTATTGATATTATTAAAGAGATTCATGTCCCTCCTCCAGTCTCATCTTTTCATGCATTTCTCTTTTGTGTAATGTGCAACATAATCATTAAATATATTTTCACTAATCCTGTTCGGTAAAAAAGTGTGAGTGTGTCCGCGACATTGTTTGTCCACGACAGACGGCCTGAAGCGCGCTGAACCAGCTGGTAAAGATGCAGGTCAAAGTCATTTGCAGGAAGAAAAACATTGTAATGGTTCAACAGAGCTGAAAATCTATGAATTAATTTTTTCCTGACGGAAAAATACTTTATTTTTTTTTTTAGCTTCAGCCTTTTCCCGTTTTTGCTGTTTTGCGCCTCAGTGGGGCATTGGCACGCAGATCTGAACACGATGAACCTCGTTTGAGGTTCTTTTCTGCTTCATCAACTGACATCATGTCCCTGTCAGGAAACCTCTGCTTCTTCCTTATCCCGCGCAGTGTTACCAGATAGATTGACAGCTCTTTCATCCTTCTGCTGCGCTAGAGCGTTCCGACTAACGTGTTAACCTGCTATGACCGTATTTTGCGCTCTCTGTGTAGAACACACTGGGAGCGCGGGGAAAATAACTTTCAGCTGCAGAGGATGTGAACAGGTGAACAGGTAGAGAGGAAAAGCAGGTAAAGAGGCGGGGGAGGGGCTTTGGCTTCAAACTCTGTCAGAGAGATGGAAACACGGCGTCAGATTGAGACGCAGCTTTCCCTGCAGGAGTTGAAGCAGAGACTTTCTCTGGGATGATTCTATGAACTCAAACATGGAAACATGATTATCAAGCAGAACTCTTTAAAATAATAAACCTGATCTCTCCACATTCTTCGTGTCTACCATGCATTGATGCACACATCGCTCCATGCAGCGATCAGACCAGAACTTTAGCTGATAGCTCCGCCCATACGCGACCGCGGTATCAGGCTTTAAAGAACACAATCTCTAAGAGGCGGGGCGGGGCGCTGCACACCCCCAACAACAGGTTAGATGACAGTGGCCATTGGGCGTCTCTACCTGGTGCCTTCACGGAGCTTCAGTACATAAGACTCCAACAGCCGCACAGCCTAACGTAGTCCACTATTATATATTCATGAGATATTCATGGCAAAACTGATCCCGCAGAGTTTTTTTTTTGCCGCCCGCTCCCGCCCGCAGTACAATTCAAACCGCCCAATCCCGCGAGATTTGCGTTGGGTCCCGCGGGACCCAGCGGGACCCAATCTCAATGCAGCCCTCTACCATGGATAGTAGAGTTTGTCTCCTCATCTCGTAAGACCAGCATCTTCACATATCTCGTGTTTAGACTGTAGTGGGTAAATATTTTTCCAAATCTTGCAGGCTCCTGATAAGAACAACCTTGGACTGCTCAGGGGAGCCACAGAGTTTGGCATAAATTTTACAGTCTTTTACCCAGGTTCCTTGAATTTTCCCCTGCTTTTTCAAGTAACGTGCTCTTCTGGCGATGTCGGCATTCCTTTTCGTGAGGTTGTCATTCATGAAAACGTTGGTTCCCCTCAGATTTCTTCCTTGCTTCAATAAAGCTGCTTTGTGTTTCCGATTGACAAACTTTAAGAGGATCGCTGGTTTGTCGGTGTCTCTTCTCCTGGGAAGCGGTCTGCAGATCTCCACATTGTTGGTGTCCAGAGAAATTCCATTGGACTTAAGGAAGTCCTCCACTTGTTTTTCCACAGAGCTCGTCTCCTGCTCGTCGGATTCCTCACCGTTCCCGGCGGTCACTGCATGCGCGTATGACCGGGGTTTGATTTTCAATCCGGTGATTATCACGTCGTTAGATCTGGAGATCTGCTCTTGGTCATCCATTCGTTTCTCGATTATATCCATCCTGTTGAAGCACTGCTCCTGCAGAGCCCGGACCTGCTTCACCTCTCCAATAGCATCCAGAATTTGTCCGTGAACAATCTTCATAGCTTTGATCTCTTCCAGCACAAAATCAAGTGTTCTTCCTCAAGTCCTCATATTCCTCAGACACTGGGTATCTTCTCGGCATGTTTAGGAATTGCTTTTCTCAATATTTACGCTTTTATGCGGTAAATAGAGTTGAGAACTGCAGCTGCTCTATGCCTGCGTGGCGTCATCTCCGAGAGCCGGAACGGCGTTCTTCTAAAATGGATGGTGGAACGTGAAAAGAAGGAGGGAGAGTGCCCAGCCATCCCCACCCCAAGACCCCCACCGCAGCAGCAGCGGCAGCCGGAATCCCCCCAACGCCACACGGGAACCGGCAGGGAACAACCGCCGCCCGGGCGACCAAGCCCGCCACCCAGGCCAGGGCCAGCAGGGCCGCCGCAAGGCCCCCAGAGCCAGAGGCCAGGGAGACACGGAGGGAAAGAGAGCGCCGCCCCAGCCCAACCAGGAGAGCAGCCCCCCCGCCGCACCGGGAGAACCCAACGCAGGGCCCCACCGGAGAAGGACGCCCACAGCCCCAAACGAGCACCCCACCACCACCCAGGAGTTCCGGGCATCCCCCCGCCCCAACCCCAGATACGAGCCAGGACCCCCCAAGGGAGACCCGCTCCGCACTCCAGGCAGCCATCCGCCCGGCCCACGGTTGGTCCAGGGAGGAGCGAGGCAGGGGCCCGCCGCCCCCGCCCAGGAGGGGGGAACCCCGGGGAAAAAAGAGGGCCCACAAGGGGTGTTGTAAATATGGCCCGACCAGGCTCGGCCACAGTTGGAAATTTGGCGGGGCCCAGCACTCAGGAGCGAGGACCAGAACCCACCCCCCAGGGACCAGACACCCCCGGCTCAGATGTAATGTGAACCCCCCCACCGTGCGGAGAGAGCACCGCCGGGCCCAGGAAGCCGGCACCCCGGGGACACGGCCGCCGTTGCAAAGGGGCCCGTACCCCCCACCAGGGAAGAGGCAGTGGACTGACGGACCCAGGTCCCACCTTCCTTGCAAAATGTGTGTGCGTGTGTGTGTGTTTGAGAGGGTGTGTGTGTGCATGTGTGTGTGTTTATGTTGGGATGTATATATTGAGGGGGGAGGGCTGTGTGTACTAAGGGGGGTGCAGTTAAAATTGGCGGGTAGGGCACTAAGGGGACATCTCCTGATTACTCACAGTGATGTCCCCTCACCCTCCCCACCAAGGGACCTGGTCCCTTTCAGCTGTCTGAGGAATCATCCGGTTCACTTCTGTCCTGTTCCCTCAGGTCTTCCAGAGGAGGATGGACGGTTCTCTGAACTTCCACAGACCCTGGGATTATTACAGGACGGGCTTTGGTTCTGCTGATGGAGAGATCTGGTTGGGTGAGATGGAAATCAAAGCAATGCGTTGATGCCAATGTTGGTGCTAACACCTTCCTGGGTTTCAGGTCTGGAGAATCTCTTCCAGCTCTGTTTGAGGAAAAAATATGAGCTGCTGGTCGACATGGAGGACTTTGAAGGAAACAAGGCGTACGCTCGCTACTCCTCCTTCTCCATTGGTCCAGAGGATGAAGGATACAAACTGGAGGTGACGGGATTCACTGATGGAGGAGCAGGTAGGTCTCTGATCAGAAACACTAGGACACCAGGAGAAATGGAGTTTGGAGAACAACAGAGCTAAGAAACTGTTCAAAGGAGCGTTTGCAGCATCAAGATGAACGTTATTGTCACAAAGAAACAGAAAGTTGAAACATTTTACTCTGGAAAACAGATTCTGCAGTTTCTACAAAGTCTAGATCTGCTCTGAGCGCAGGAAGCTTGAACACAAAGTGATAATGTGTGTTTGTGTTTCTGCAGGAGACTCTCTGAGCTACCACAGTGGAATGAAGTTCTCCACCTTTGACAAAGACCAGGACATCTGGTATGCCAACAACTGTGCAAAACATCGATTAGGAGCGTTCTGGTATCATTTCTGTCTCGAAGCAAACCCTAATGGCATTTATAGTTGGGGGAGTGATGGCGCAATCAGAGGAGTTGGGGTGGAGTGGGAACACTGGAAGGGTCCTAACTATTCTCTGAAGAGAATCAGCTTTAAGATCCGTCCTGTGAAATAAATCTGGAGGACAAACGTTCAATAGTGCAGCTTGGTCTGCTGTGTATAAATAATCTGTAGGATCATTCAATCATAAACTGACCTCAATAGAACTGATTGTGAGCAGCTGCTGGCTGTAAGTTTGATTCAAGTTTGATGTAAAAACTGCACATTGCTGTCATTAAAGAAGCAAAGCAGAGATGTTTCCACTTTGTTTTTATTTCCCAAATGAATCTTCTTGGTCTCTTGTTCAAGTTCAGGTGTAGAAAGTCTGATTTGCCAGCATCTGGTCCGGGGTCCCCATATTGATCCAGCTTTCACTGATTCAAGATTCAAGGTTTTATTGCCGTTTGCACATGCG
Organism: Oryzias latipes; assembly: GCF_053564925.1. Taxonomy (NCBI): domain Eukaryota; kingdom Metazoa; phylum Chordata; class Actinopteri; order Beloniformes; family Adrianichthyidae; genus Oryzias; species Oryzias latipes. Next base: position 26,477,362 of record NC_136255.1, read on the forward strand.
GTACATCAGAAATTTTCTTTGGCATCTCTCATGTCAGGGTAACTTAAAAAGGACGAAAAAATTAGAAAATTAAATAAAATAAAGTTACAGGTTAAAATTAGACAACCAAAATTACAAGATATATAAAAAATATGAATATGAGTAAATATGAATATAGCAAGCGACCCAGACTGTACAGAAGAATTATTGCACATAATTATTGTTTATTGCACTTAGTGATTTAGTCCAGTCTTCCCTTTCTTTTTTTTTTTTAACTTGTATTTTATTTAAACTTTTGTAACAGAGCATTACACACAGTTGTCTTCATGGTTTCCACAATAATCAACCTGAATACAGTGGGTACATTCAAACAAAGATACACACAGGAAGATGAATTACTGTAAGACTCTTCATCTTAAACAAAAATATAAAAACTAAACATGACAGCATTTGACTAGCTAGAGGTATTATCAAGCTGATGACAGTATCAATGATTTTGCTGGGCCCCATCTTACATTAAAGTTTTGCATTTGATGTCTTAATAGGAAAGTTATTCTTTCCATTTGAAAGATTTCTCTTACTTCCTGAATCCAGGTATCTAGGGTGGGTGGCTCTGTTTTCATCCATCTAACTGTAATGCATTTTAATGCTGCTGTGAAAAGGACATTTAGAAGGTATGATTCTGTCCGCCCTTGTATTTGTGCTGGGATGATACCAAGGAGTGCTACCATTAAAACTCTTGGTATATCGACTTGAAATATCTGTTTTAAAGTTCTGTACGCCTTATTCCAAAAAATTTGCAGTTTAGGGCAAGTCCAGAAAACATGTGTATGGTTGGGCCCCGCTGATCCACAGTTCCTCCAGCACAGGCTTGGTACATTAGGATTCATCTTGGATACAATGTCTGGGGTCCTGAAGTATCTACTGATTACCTTCCATTTAAATTCCCTCCATGTGTTTAAGTTTGTGGCCAAGTGTGCTCCTGTCCATGCCTCCTCCCACATCTCATCGGGTATGCCCCTGGCTGCTCCCGCCTCCCAACCCTGCTTAGCCCTAACAGGTCCATCATTATTTACTGACACAAATATTTTGTAGCCCTTTGTTATCATTTTCTATCCCCACCCTCTTTTTGATACTGTATTAACAGAGCTTCAATTGGTTAGGGGTTTAACACTTTGTTCCACTCTTTATGAGTGGTCAGAAAGGACCGCATCTGCAGGTATCTGAAGAAGTCAGACTTTTGAAGTTGGAATCGTCTGCTTAACTATTCAAAAGACATGAGATGCTCCGAATCAATTAGTTGATAGATATATAAAAGTCCCTGGTTGTTAGGGTTACATAATTATTATTATGGCCCGCAGCAGTCATAGACTGCAAGGACCATATTGTAACTGGTACGAGGGTCGAACACTCAAAAAGTCCAAAACGTCAAAAAAACGCGTCAAAACGCCAAAAAATGGGGTCAAAAGTCGCCCAAAGCACACAACGAGACGACAATTGTGTAACGCAACAAAAATACACACACACACGCACAACACCCCCACACAAACGACAAATTTGTAGTCGCAAAAATGACGACAAAAACACAAAAAAGCCCCAAAAAGCCCTCAAAGAACGGGTTTAAAGCCAAAAAGACATGCCCAGCCTATAGTAAAAGACAGGCCGCATTGAAATACATAGGCCACCTGACTGCAAAAACTTCTATATTGTTTCTGCTTCGTTTCATTATTATTATGGCCCGCAGCAGTCATAGACTGCAAGGACCATATTGTAACTGGTACGAGGGTCGAACACTCAAAAAGTCCAAAACGTCAAAAAAACGCGTCAAAACGCCAAAAAATGGGGTCAAAAGTCGCCCAAAGCACAAAATGACACGACAATTGTGTAACGCAACAAAAATACACACACACACGCACAACACCAACGCACAAACGTCAAAATTGTAGTCGCAAAAATGACGACAAAAAACCAAAAAAGCCCCAAAAAGCCCTCAAAGAACGGGTTTAAAGCCAAAAAGACATGCCCAGCCTATAGTAAAAGACAGGCCGCATTGAAATACATAGGCCACCTGACTGCAAAAACTTCTATATTGTTTTTCGAATGTTTTTTTATTATGGCCCGCAGCACTCACAGAGTGCAAGGACCATATTGTAACTGCTACGAGGATCGAACACTCAAAAAGGTCCAAAACGTCAAAAAACACGTCAAAACGCCAAAAAATGGGGTCAAAAGTCGCCCAAAGCACACAACGACACGACAATTGTGTAACGCAACAAAAATACACACACACACGCACAACACCAACGCACAAACGTCAAAATTGTAGTCGCAAAAATGACGACAAAAACACAAAAAAGCCCCAAAAAGCCCTCAAAAGACGGGTTTAAAGCCAAAAAGACATGCCCAGCCTATAGTAAAAGACAGGCCGCATTGAAATACATAGGAAATCCTAACTGCAAAAACTTCTATATTGTTTCTGCTTTGTTTCATTATTATTATTCCGCTTTCTTATCGCGCCTTTGAGCTCAAATTTGACCCCCGCCACATACCCGAAAACTCACCAAAATTGGCACACATCTGGGATAAATTGAAAATGAATTTTCGGCAAAGAAAACGTCAACCCCCCCACGACGATGACATCACGGCGAGCGTTCTCGTAAAAAAAATGAATGGGCCGAAAATCGCTTATGGGGCCAAAAAAAAATATTTTGGAATACAGTTACGAACCCAAAACACGCGTGTTGGAGATATCCCAAAGAAGTTATGAAATCATTATGGGATGGCCACACGACCTACGGCTTGGCGGCCATTTTGTGGCGAACTCAGAGAAATGGCGATTTTCGTGTTTTTTGACAATATGGGAAAACTACCCTTTTGTTCAAGCGATTTTCACGAAATTTCATACACATGCCACAAACATGATTTTACAACTACCAAAGAAGTTTTGTTGACCTTTGACCTTGGGAAGGGGCGGCCATCTTGAATTTTCATAAAAAAGCACCTTTAGTAACGTATACAAACGAAAACTCGTCCTAGGGATTTTTATCGATCTTTTTGAAACTTCTCAGGCATCAATGGCAAGCTACTGTGGACAAAATGTTGGAATTAGAAGTTGTAGAATTTGAAACGCGTGCCCGTGGCGAATTCGCAACCGTCGCCATTTTAGCTAGCTCGCACATATTTTATCGGAATAGCCTGAAACTGAAATATGCGATACCCTGGCCCACACTGAACAAAACGATGTCACATACGACAAAATCGATAAAGGAATGTGGCCGTGGTAAACAAAAAACCGTCGCAAAAAAAAGTGCTGACTCGGCAAAAAAAAAAAAAATCGGATTTTATTTTTAAGAATCGGCTAACGAAACCCAGATAACTTTGTCGGGTATATCCAAATAAAGTTTTGAAATCATTACGTGATGGCGACACGACCTACGGTTTGGCGGCCATTTTGTGCCAAAATCTGCCATTTTGAGTTTTTTGCGATTTTACACAATATGGAAAAATGAACTTTTTTTCGAGCGATTTTGACGAAATTTGACTCGCATGTCCTTAGCGTAAGTCTACAATCACCTTTGGAGTTTCGTCGACCTTTGACCTCGGGAAAAGGCGGCCATCTTGAATTTTATATAAAAAACACCTTTACCACCAGATTCAAACGTAAACTTGTCGTTGGAATTTTCATCGATTGTCTCGAAACTTTTTTGACATCAATGGCAAGCTACTGTGGAAAAAATGTTGGAATTAGAAGTTGTAGATTTTGAACGGCGTGCGCGTGGCATGCTATCAAAGTGGCGCACTGTTATAACTCCCATGTATTTCAATACAATACAGTGAAAATTGAATGCATGCATTAATGCCTGAAACAGAATACATTGAAAAACACTGGATATGGACATATAAGGAATGTGGGCGTGGTTAGCATAAAACCACTGTTGCTAAGGACAACAAAAAGTTTACTTTTACCGATTTGTCCGAAACTGACGTCAATCTGTTCGTCCTCCCAAGGGGACAAAAACATAAAATGGTTGCTATGGAGAAAAAATGAACAGAAAAGCCGCCATTTTGGAAAAAGTAGGTTTTTTATCAACTTATGACATGTAGCTCTCACCAATGGAGGAATGTGTTTTTCTGAGTCAGTTGATGATGCAGATCGCTATGCTAGCAATTTTAGCTATATTAGCATTACTAGCATAGTTAGCATAATTAGCATTTTAGGTAATGTGTTTTTCTGAGTCAGTTGATGATGCTGATCGCTATGCTAGCACTTTTAGCCACATTAGCATAGCTAGCATAGTTAGCATAATTAGCATTTTAGGTAATGTGTTTTTCTGATTCAGTTAATGATGCTGATCGCTATGCTAGCACTTTTAGCCACATTAGCATAGCTAGCATAGTTAGCATAATTAGCATTTTAGGTAATGTGTTTTTCTGAGTCAGTTGATGATGTTGATCGCTATGCTAGCACTTTTAGCCACATTAGCATTGCTAGCATAGTTAGCATAATTAGCATTTTAGGTGATGTGTTTTTCTGTGTCGGTTGATGATGCTGATCGCTATGCTAGCACTTTTAGCCACATTAGCATAGTTAGCATAGTTAGCATAATTAGCAAATCCAGCCTTGACTAGCTTTTAATTTGCGGGCTGTGAGGGCGGTGAGGTCAGCGGTGGTGCGTAGAGTTGGGCGTGGAGGCGGGTTGCGTCTGCGGGCCATACAACGCCGCTTGCGGCTTTAATTATGGCCCGCAGCAGTCATAGACTGCAAGGACCATATTGTAACTGGTACGAGGGTCGAACACTCAAAAAGTCCAAAACGTCAAAAAAACGCGTCAAAACGCCAAAAAATGGGGTCAAAAGTCGCCCAAAGCACAAAATGACACGACAATTGTGTAACGCAACAAAAATACACACACACACGCACAACACCAACGCACAAACGTCAAAATTGTAGTCGCAAAAATGACGACAAAAAACCAAAAAAGCCCCAAAAAGCCCTCAAAGAACGGGTTTAAAGCCAAAAAGACATGCCCAGCCTATAGTAAAAGACAGGCCGCATTGAAATACATAGGCCACCTGACTGCAAAAACTTCTATATTGTTTTTCGAATGTTTTTTTATTATTATTATTATTGTTTCTAACGGCGTCTTTGAGCTCAAATTTGACCCCCGCCACATACCCGAAAACTCACCAAAATTGGCACACATCTGGGATAAATTGAAAATGAATTTTCGGCAAAGACAACATCACCCCCCCCACGATGATGACATCACGGCGAGCGTTCCCGTAAAAAAAATGAATGGGCCGAAAATCGCTTATGAAGCCAAAAAAAAATATTTCGAAATACAGTTACGAAACCAAAACACGTGTGTTGGAGATATCCCAAAGAAGTTATGAAATCATTATGGGATGGCCACACGACCTACGGCTTGGCGGCCATTTTGTGGCAAACACAGAGAAATGGCGATTTTCGTGTTTTTTGACAATATGGGAAAACGATACTTTTGTTTGAGCGATTTTCACGAAATTGCACACACATGCCACTAGCACGATTCTACAACTGCCAAAGAAGTTTTGTTGACCTTTGACCTTGGCAAGGGGCGGCCATCTTGAATTTTCATAAAAAAGCACCTTTAGTAACGGATACAAACGAAAACTCGTCTTAGGGATTTTTTTCGATCTTTTTCAAACTTCTCGGGCATCAATGGCAATCAATTGTGGACAAAATGTTGGAATTAGAAGTTGTAGAATTTGAAACGCGTCCGCGTGGCGAATTCGCAACCGTCGCCGTTTTAGCTAGCTCGCACATATTTTATCGGAATAGCCTGAAACTGAAATATGCGATTCCCTGGCCCACACTGAACAAAACGATATCACATACGACAAAATCAATAAAGGAATGTGGCCGTGGTAAACAAAAAACGATCGCAAAAAAAAGTGCTGACTCGGCAAAAAAAAAAAAAATCGGATTTTATTTTTAAGAATCGGCTAACGAAACCCAGATAACTTTGTCGGGTATATCCAAATAAAGTTTTGAAATCATTACGTGATGGCGACACGACCTACGGTTTGGCGGCCATTTTGTGCCAAAATCTGCCATTTAGAGTTTTTCGCGATTTTACACAATATGGAAAAATGAACTTTTTTTCGAGCGATTTTGACGAAATTTGACTCGCATGTCCTTAGCGTAAGTCTACAATCACCTTTGGAGTTTCGTCGACCTTTGACCTCGGGAAAAGGCGGCCATCTTGAATTTTATATAAAAAACACCTTTACCACCAGATTCAAACGTAAACTTGTCGTTGGAATTTTCATCGATTGTCTCGAAACTTTTTTGACATCAATGGCAAGCTACTGTGGAAAAAATGTTGGAATTAGAAGTTGTAGATTTTGAACGGCGTGCGCGTGGCATGCTAGCAAAGTGGCGCACTGTTATAACTCCCATGTATTTCAATACAATACAGTGAAAATTGAATGCATGCATTAATGCCTGAAACAGAATACATTGAAAAACACTGGATATGGACATATAAGGAATGTGGGCGTGGTTAGCATAAAACCACTGTTGCTAAGGACAACAAAAAGTTTACCTTTACCGATTTGTCCGAAACTGACGTCAATCTGTTCGTCCTCCCAAGGGGACAAAAACATAAAATGGTTGCTATGGAGATAAAATCAACAGAAAAGCCGCCATTTTGGAAAAAGTGGGCTTTTTAGCAACTTATGACATATAACTCTCACCAATGGAGGAATGTGTTTTTCTGAGTCAGTTGATGATGCTGATCGCTATGCTAGCAATTTTAGCCACATTAGCATAGCTAGCATAGTTAGCATAATTAGCATTTTAGGAAATGTGTTTTTTTGAGTCAGTTGATGATGCTAATCGCAATGCTAGCTCATTTAGGCACATTAGCATAGCTAGCATAGTTAGCATAATTAGCATTTTAGGAAATGTGTTTTTCTGAGAGAGTTGATTATGCTGATCGCTATGCTAGGACTTTTAGTCACATTAGCATAGTTAGCATAGTTAGCATTATGAGCAAATCCAGCCTTGACTAGCTTTTAATTTGTGGGCGGTGAGGGCGGAGAGGGCCGCGGTAGTGCGTAGAGTTGGGCGTGGAAGGCGGGTTGCGTCTGCGGGCCATACAACGCCGCTTGCGGCTTTAATTATTATTATTATTGTTTCTAACGGCGTCTTTGAGCTCAAATTTGACCCCCGCCACATACCCGAAAACTCACCAAAATTGGCACACATCTGGGATAAATTGAAAATGAATTTTCGGCAAAGACAACATCACCCCCCCCACGATGATGACATCACGGCGAGCGTTCCCGTAAAAAAAATGAATGGGCCGAAAATCGCTTATGAAGCCAAAAAAAAATATTTCGAAATACAGTTACGAAACCAAAACACGTGTGTTGGAGATATCCCAAAGAAGTTATGAAATCATTATGGGATGGCCACACGACCTACGGCTTGGCGGCCATTTTGTGGCAAACACAGAGAAATGGCGATTTTCGTGTTTTTTGACAATATGGGAAAACGATACTTTTGTTTGAGCGATTTTCACGAAATTGCACACACATGCCACTAGCACGATTCTACAACTGCCAAAGAAGTTTTGTTGACCTTTGACCTTGGCAAGGGGCGGCCATCTTGAATTTTCATAAAAAAGCACCTTTAGTAACGGATACAAACGAAAACTCGTCTTAGGGATTTTTTTCGATCTTTTTCAAACTTCTCGGGCATCAATGGCAATCAATTGTGGACAAAATGTTGGAATTAGAAGTTGTAGAATTTGAAACGCGTCCGCGTGGCGAATTCGCAACCGTCGCCGTTTTAGCTAGCTCGCACATATTTTATCGGAATAGCCTGAAACTGAAATATGCGATTCCCTGGCCCACACTGAACAAAACGATATCACATACGACAAAATCAATAAAGGAATGTGGCCGTGGTAAACAAAAAACGATCGCAAAAAAAAGTGCTGACTCGGCAAAAAAAAAAAAAATCGGATTTTATTTTTAAGAATCGGCTAACGAAACCCAGATAACTTTGTCGGGTATATCCAAATAAAGTTTTGAAATCATTACGTGATGGCGACACGACCTACGGTTTGGCGGCCATTTTGTGCCAAAATCTGCCATTTAGAGTTTTTCGCGATTTTACACAATATGGAAAAATGAACTTTTTTTCGAGCGATTTTGACGAAATTTGACTCGCATGTCCTTAGCGTAAGTCTACAATCACCTTTGGAGTTTCGTCGACCTTTGACCTCGGGAAAAGGCGGCCATCTTGAATTTTATATAAAAAACACCTTTACCACCAGATTCAAACGTAAACTTGTCGTTGGAATTTTCATCGATTGTCTCGAAACTTTTTTGACATCAATGGCAAGCTACTGTGGAAAAAATGTTGGAATTAGAAGTTGTAGATTTTGAACGGCGTGCGCGTGGCATGCTAGCAAAGTGGCGCACTGTTATAACTCCCATGTATTTCAATACAATACAGTGAAAATTGAATGCATGCATTAATGCCTGAAACAGAATACATTGAAAAACACTGGATATGGACATATAAGGAATGTGGGCGTGGTTAGCATAAAACCACTGTTGCTAAGGACAACAAAAAGTTTACCTTTACCGATTTGTCCGAAACTGACGTCAATCTGTTCGTCCTCCCAAGGGGACAAAAACATAAAATGGTTGCTATGGAGAAAAAATGAACAGAAAAGCCGCCATTTTGGAAAAAGTAGGTTTTTTATCAACTTATGACATGTAGCTCTCACCAATGGAGGAATGTGTTTTTCTGAGTCAGTTGAAGATGCAGATCGCTATGCTAGCAATTTTAGCTATATTAGCATTACTAGCATAGTTAGCATAATTAGCATTTTAGGTAATGTGTTTTTCTGAGTCAGTTGATGATGCTGATCGCTATGCTAGCACTTTTAGCCACATTAGCATAGCTAGCATAGTTAGCATAATTAGCATTTTAGGTAATGTGTTTTTCTGATTCAGTTAATGATGCTGATCGCTATGCTAGCACTTTTAGCCACATTAGCATAGCTAGCATAGTTAGCATAATTAGCATTTTAGGTAATGTGTTTTTCTGAGTCAGTTGATGATGCTGATCGCTATGCTAGCACTTTTAGCCACATTAGCATTGCTAGCATAGTTAGCATAATTAGCATTTTAGGTGATGTGTTTTTCTGTGTCGGTTGATGATGCTGATCGCTATGCTAGCACTTTTAGCCACATTAGCATAGTTAGCATTGTTAGCATAATTAGCAAATCCAGCCTTGACTAGCTTTTAATTTGCGGGCTGTGAGGGCGGTGAGGTCAGCGGTGGTGCGTAGAGTTGGGCGTGGAGGCGGGTTGCGTCTGCGGGCCATACAACGCCGCTTGCGGCTTTAATTATTATTATTATTCTTCTTGCACACTAACGGCGTCTTTGAGCTTAATTTTGACCCCCGCCACATACCCGAAAACTCACCAAAATTGGCACACACCTAGGATAAATTGAAAATGAATTTTCGGCAAAGAGAACGTCAACCCCCCCACGACGATGACATCACGGCGAGCGTTCCCGTCAAAAAAATGAATGGGCCGAAAATCGCTTATGGGGCCAAAAAAAAATATTTTGAAATACAGTTTCGAAACCAAAACACGTGTGTTGGATATATCCCAAAGAAGTTATGAAATCATTATGGGATGGCCACACGACCTACGGCTTGGCGGCCATTTTGTGGCGAACACAGAGAATTGGCGATTTTCGTATTTTTTGACAATATGGGAAAACGATACTTTTGTTTGAGCGATTTTCACGAAATTGCACACACATGCCACTAGCACGATTCTACAACTACCAAAGAAGTTTCGTTGACCTTTGACCTTGGCAAGGGGCGGACATCTTGAATTTTCATAAAAAAGCACCTTTAGTAACGGATACAAACGAAAACTCGTCCTAGGGATTTTTATCAATCTTTTTGAAACTTCTCGGGCATCAATGGCAAGCTACTGGGAACAAAATGTTGGAATTAGAAGTTGTAGAATTTGAAACGCGTGCGCGTGGCGAATTCGCAACCGTCGCCATTTAAGCTAGCTCGCACATATTTTATCGGAATAGCCTGAAACTGAAATATGCGATACCCTGGCCCACACTGAACAAAACGAGGTCACATACGACAAAATCCATAAAGGAATGTGGCCGTGGTAAACAAAAAACGATCGCAAAAAAAAGTGCTGACTCGGCTAAAAAAAAAAAAATTCGGATTTTTTTTTAAAGAATCGGCTAGCGAAACCCAGATAACTTTGTCGGGTATATCCAAAGAAAGTTTTGAAATCATTACGTGATGGCGACACGACCTACCGTTTGGCGGCCATTTTGTGCCAAAATCTGCCATTTTGAGTTTTTCGCGTTTTTACATAATATTGAAAAAGGAACTTTTTTTCGAGCGATTTTCACGAAATTTGACTCCCATGTCCGTAGCATAAGTCTACAATTACCTCTGGAGTTTCGTCGACCTTTGACCTCGGGAAAAGGCGGCCATCTTGAATTTTCTATAAAAAACACCTTTACCACTGGATTCAAACGTAAACTTGTCGTTTGAATTTTTATCGATCGTCTCGAAACTTTTTAGGCATCAATGGCAAGCCACTGTGGAAAAAATGTTGGAATTAGAAGTTGTAGATTTTGAACGGCGTGTGCGTGGCATGCTAGCAAAGTGGCGCACTGTTATAACTCCCATGCCTTTCAATAAAATAGAGTGAAAATTGAATGCATGCATTTATACCTGAAACAGATTACATTGAAAAACACTGGATATGGACATATAAGGAATGTGGGCGTGGTTAGCATAAAACCACTGTTGCTAAGGACGACAAAGGGTTTACTTTTACCGATTTGTCCGAAACTGACGTCAATCTGTTCGTCCTCCCGAGGGGACCAAAACATAAAATGGTTGCTATGGAGATAAAATCAACAGAAAAGCCGCCATTTTGAAAAAAGTGGGTTTTTTTTACTAACTTATGACGTATAGCTCTCACCAATGGAGAAATGTGTTTTTCTGAGTCAGTTGATGATGCTGATCGCTATGCTAGCACTTTTAGCCACATTAGCAAAGCTAGCATAGTTAGCATAATTATCATTTTAAGTAATGTGTTTTTCTGAGTCAGTTGATTATGCTGATCGCTATGCTAGCACTTTTAGCTACATTAGCATAGCTAGCATAGTTAGCATAATTAGCATTTTAGATAATGTGTTTTTCTGAGTCAGTTGATGATGCTGATCGCTATGCTAGCACTTTTAACCACATTAGCATAGCTAGCATAGTTAGCATAATTAGCATTTTGGGAAATGTGTTTTTCTGAGTCAGTTGATGATGCTAATCGCTATGCTAGCACTTTTAGCTATGTTAGCATAACTAGCATAGTTAGCATGATTAGCATTTTAGGTAATGTGTTTTTCTGAGTCAGTTGATGATGCTGATCGCTATGCTAGCACTTTTAGCCACATTAGCATAGCTAGCATAGTTAGCATAATTAGCATTTTAGGTAATGTGTATTTCTGAGTCAGTTGATGATGCTGATCGCTATGCTAGCACTTTTAACCACATTAGCATAGCTAGCACAGTTAGCATAATTAGCATTTTAGGTAATGTGTTTTTCTGAGTCAGTTGATGATGCTGATCGCTATGCTAGCACTTTTAGCCACATTAGCATAGCTAGCATAGTTAGCATAATTAGCAAATCCAGCCTTGACTAGCTTTTCATTTGTGGGCGGTGAGGTAGGTGAGGACGGCGGTGATGCGTAGAGTTGGCCGTGATGGCGGGTTGCGTCTGCGGGCCATACAACGCCGCTTGCGGCTTTAATTATTATTCCCGTTTCTAACGGATCCGTTGAGCTCAAATTTGACCCCCGCCACATACCCGAAAACTCACCAAAATTGGCACACACCTGGGATAAATTGAAAATGAATTTTCGGCAAAGAGAACGTCACCCCCCCGAAATCGATGACATCACAGCGAGCGTTCCCGTAAAAAAAATGAATGGGCCGAAATCTCTTTATGGGGCCAAAAAAAAATATTTCGAAATAGAGCTATGAAACCAAAACACGCGTGTTGGAGATATCCCAAAGAAGTTTTGAAATCATTATGGGATGGCCACACGACCTACGGCTTGGCGGCCATTTTGTGGCGAACTCAGAGAAATGGCGATTTTCGTGTTTTTTGACAATATGGGAAAACAACACTTTTGTTTAAGCGATTTTCACGAAATTGCACACACATGCCACAAACACGATTCTACAACTACCAAAGAAGTTTTGTTGACCTTTGACCTTGGGAAAGGGCGGCCATCTTGAATTTTCATAAAAAAGCACCTTTAGTAAGGTATTCAAACGAAAACTCGTCCCAGGAATTTTCATCGATCTTTTTGAAACTTCTCGGGCATCAATGGCAATCAATTGTGGACAAAATGTTGGAATTAGAAGTTGTAGATTTTGAAATGCATGCGCATGGCGAATTCGCAACCGTCGCCATTTTAGCTAGCTTGCACATATTTTATCGGAATGTCGTGAAAATGAAATATACGATTCCCTGGCCCACACTGAACAAAACGATGTCAGATACGACAAAATCGATAAAGGAATGTGGCCGTGGTAAACAAAAAACGATCGCAAAAAAAAGTGCTGACTCGGCTAAAAAAAAAAAAATTCGGATTTTTTTTTTTATGAATCGGCTAACGAAACCCAGATAACTTTGTCGGGTATATCCAAACAAAGTTTTGAAATCATTACGTGATGGCGACACGACCTACGGTTTGGCGGCCATTTTGTGCCAAAATCGGCCATTTTGAGTTTTTCGCGTTTTTACACAATATGGAAAAAGGAACTTTTTTTTGAGCGATTTTCACGAAATTTGACTTGCATGTCCGTAGCATAAGTCTACAATTACCTCTGGAGTTTCGTCGACCTTTGACCTCGGGAAAAGGCGGCCATCTTGAATTTTCTATAAAAAACACCTTTGCCATTGGATTCAAACGTAAACTTGTCGTTGGAATTTTTATCGATCGTCTCGAAACTTTTTGGGCATCAACGGCAAGCTACTGTTGAAAAAATGTTGGAATTAGAAGTTGTAGATTTTGAACGGCGTGCGTGTGGCAAGCTAGCAAATTTGCGCACTGTTATAACTCCCATGTCTTTCAATACAATACAGTGAAAATTGAATGCATGCATTCATGCCTGAAACTGAATTCATTGAAAAACCCTGGATATGGACATATAAGGAAAGTGGGCGTGGTTAGCATAAAACCACTGTTGCTAAGGACGACAAAACTTTACTTTTACCGATTTGTCCGAAACTGACGTCAATCTGTTCGTCTTCTCAAGGGGACCAAAACATAAAATGGTTGCTATGGAGATAAAATAAACAAAAAAGCCGCCATTTAGGAAAAAGTGGTTCTTTTTTATCAACTTATGGCATATAGCTCTCACCAATGGAGGAATGTGTTTTTCTGAGTCAGTTGATGACGCTGATCGCTATGCTAACACTTTTAGCTATGTTAGCATAACTAGCATAGTTAGCATAATTAGCATTTTAGGTAATGTGTTTTTCTGAGTCAGTTGATGATGCTGATCGCTATGCTAGCACTTTTAGCCACATTAGCATAGCTAGCATAGTTAGCATAATTAGCATTTTAGGTAATGTGTTTTCTGAGTCAGTTGATGATGTTGATCGCTATGCTAGCACTTTTAGCCACATTAGCATAGTTAGCATAATTAGCATTTTAAGTGATGTGTTTTTCTGAGTCAGTTAATGATGCTGATCGCTATGCTAGCACTTTTAGCCACATTAGCATAGCTAGCATAGTTAGCATAATTAGCATTTTAGGTAATGTGTTTTTCTGAGTCAGTTGATGATACTGATCGCTATGCTAGCATTTTTAGCTATGTTAGCATAGCTAGCATAGTTAGCATAATTAGCATTTTAGGTAATGTGTTTTTCTGAGTCAGTTAATGATGCTGATCGCTATGCTAGCACTTTTAGCCACGTTAGCATAGCTAGCATAGTTAGCATAATTAGCATATGCAGTTTTGACTAGCCTTCATCAAAAGTGGGCGGTGAGGGCGGTGAGGGCGGTGGTGCGTAGAGTTGGGCGTGGACGGCGGGTTGCGTCTGCGGGCCATACAACGCCGCTTGCGGCTTTAATTATTATTAGAACTAGAAAATAAAATCAAAACCCTGGAGACTGCTTATGCCGCTTCTGCACAGGAACACATTCTGGGAGATCTGAATAATTTAAAGCTGCAGTTAAATGACATCATTAATAAACAAACACAATTTCAAATACAAAGGCTACGACTTGAAAGATTTGAAAACTCTAATAAATCTGGCAAATTTCTGGCTAATCAGCTTAAAATTAATAGAGAAAAATCAACAATCACCTCTATTATGGACCAAACAGGAAATGTCACTCGCGACCCGGTCAAAATTAATAAAGCATTTGAAAACTTTTATAAAAACTTGTACACATCACAGATCAATCCGTCAGAGCAAAGTATTGACTCATTTCTTAATAATGTAAACCTACCCAGGCTAAATGAGGATCAAATCACAAACTTAGATTCTCCGCTCTCGCTGTCTGAACTTCATGAAGCTCTGTTACTTATGCCTAATGGTAAAGCACCAGGGCCTGACGGCTTTCCTGCTGAGTTTTATAAGGAATTCTGGGAACAACTGGCACCAACATTTTATAAAACGGTCACATCTATTAATGAGAATCAATCAATGCCACCTAACATGAACTCAGCCAACATAATTCTTCTTCTAAAACCAGACAAAGATCCCACTAGTCCTTCAAGCTATCGCCCTATTTCTCTAATCAATGCAGATGTAAAAATTATCAGCAAAGCACTAGCACAGAGAATAGAAAAAATCACTCCTCACATAATTCACTTCGACCAGACTGGATTCATCAAAGGCAGACACTCGGATGATAATGTCCGTAGACTAGTTAATATAATAGACTTTGCCTCCATTAAAAACCAGGAAATGACGGTACTATTGCTGGATGCTGAAAAAGCTTTTGACAGAGTAAATTGGAAGTTCCTTATTGCCGCCCTCCATAAGTTTGGTTTTGGAGAATCATTCATCAATTGGATCAAAATATTATATCACAACCCCAATGCATCAGTTAGAACTAAGAAACAGACTTTAAACAGGTTTTTTCTTGGAAGAGGAACCAGACAGGGTTGCCCACTCTCTCCTTCTCTTTTTGCTATATTTATTGAGCCTCTAGCTGCAGCAATAAGACAGAATGAGAGCATTATAGGAATAAAAACCAAACACAGCCATCATAAAATTAGTCTTTATGCGGATGACATATTACTGTTTTTAAGTAATTTACATTCTGTAAATGAAACAGCAATGATCATAAATGAATTCTCCTCCATATCAGACTATTCCATTAATTGGAATAAGTCTGTTTTATTACCACTCAACAGGAATATGGAACAAAGACTCACAATTCCAGTTAAAACAGGAAATATCAAATATCTGGGTATCTACTTTTCCCCCAAACTATCAGAACTGGTGCAGCTAAACCACACCCCATTACTGAAAAGCATACAGGACGATCTAACACGTTGGACCAACCTGCATCTGTCCCTTATGGGCAAGGTAGCCACGGTTAAAATGAAAATCTTCAGCTTCGGAGCTGGAACCAGAGAGAAGAGACTGAAAATAATGAGCAAATTAAAAGATCTCAAAACTGATTTTGCGTTTCTTCAAGAAACTCATATGTCTAATTCCTCAGTGAATATTCTCGCCACAGCAGATTTTCCCAACGTATATTCAGCCTGTTATAATTCTAGACAGAGAGGAGTAACAATTATGATAAATAGGGAAATTAAATTCACAGAAACTAGTACAGTCATAGACCCAGAAGGAAGATTTATAATAGTCACTCTTTCCACCCAAAATATGCAGCTGTGTTTAGCTAATGTGTACGCCCCCAATGTAGATGACCCTAAATTCTTTCATTCCTTCTTCTCTGCGCTATCTGAACATACAGACAAATCGCTAATCATTGCAGGTGACCTCAACATGTGTTTAGATCCAGAGATGGATAGGCTAAATAACACAGGAAATCTTAGAATCTGGCAATCCACAAACACTGTTAAACAGTACATGGAGGATTTTGGTCTTTGTGATGTTTGGCGTTTATTCCACCCCACGAAAAGAACTTATACCTTTTTCTCCACAGTTCATCAATCATAATCCAGGCTAGATTATTTCTTGGTTAACAGCTCCTTGTTGAGCATAGCTACCGAAGCACAGATCCACCCCATTACTATCAGCGACCACGCACCAGTTTCCCTGACTCTTAAAAAAAAAACATCACCACCTTCATTAAGGAGCTGGAGGTTCAACACATCGTTGCTCAGAGACCCTAACTTTATAGGTTTCTTTGCTAAAGAATGGTCCTCATATCTTCAAAATAATGACCACCCAGGTATTTCCTCGTGCCTTTTATGGGAAGCCGGGAAAGCCGTCATGAGAGGAAAAATAATCGCCTTCTCATGCCACAAAAAAAGAAAAGAGAACTCTAAACTAGTGGATTTAGAGCAAAAAATCAGACTTGTAGAGGAAACCTACAGCAACTCTCCGGATGATCAAACTCTACAACAAATAAGGAAAGTAAGAATTGAATTAAATGAAATAACTAATCAAAGAACACAGTTTTTATTACAGACACTACGCCTGGAGAGGTTTGATCACAGTAATAAATCTGGGAAATATTTGGCAAATCAACTCAAAATAAACAAAGAGAAGACAACTATTTCATCAGTCATAGACCTAACAGGAAATTTTACACATGATCCAGCTGCAATAAATTCAGTTTTTAAAAACTTTTACCAATCTCTCTACTCATCCCAAATTAATCCTTCTGACAATGACATCAACAGTTTTCTCAATAGCATAGATTTGCCTAGACCAACAGAGGAACAAATCACAGCCCTGGAGTCCCCTTTGACTAAAGAAAAGCTACAGTCAGGGACAGGCCGAAAAGCCAAACAATACGTTCAAATAGTGACTCTCAGATGTGTGTTTTTCTGCTGCTTTTGGATGGAAACAGATGCAAAGTGCTGCTCTGCTGTCAGTCCTGGTCCTGGTTCCACAGCTGGTGGGCGGTCTTCCTGGGGTTCCTCCTGTGGACTGCAGTGATATCTACGACCAGGACAACAGCAGAGCCAGTGGAGTTTACACCGTCTATCCCATAGGAGACACATATGGGGTCCAGGTACGCTCTCCCACTTTCAGCTCATGATGGACACTTATGGAGAAAACAGACATTTTTAGAAACATGGCTAGCTTTAGTACAAGTTGCTGTTATTTTTCATGATCGTCATGAAAAAATAATGTATGTTTATATATATAATTATGTTGTACCATAAGCTTATTAAAAGCTGAAAGTAAGAAAATGCAACAAAATAATGTGTTTGATAAGTCTATCAAAACACAAAGAGTTGGATTACCTAAATGTGCGTTTGTGTTTGTGTGTGTGTGTGCGCGCATGTGTGTGAGTGTGTTTGTCCGTGTGTCCAGGGCCGACAGTGGCTCGGGTTGAGCGGGTCGACCAATGATCGAAGGGTTGGCGGTTCGATTCCCCACTCCCACCAGCCAAATGTTGTCACCAAGTATGAATGAGGCGTGAATGAATAATGGACACAATGTAAGCGCTTTGAGCGTCTGGAAAAGCGCAGAAAAATCTAATCCATTATTATTATTACTGCGACATGGATTCCCTCAGAGGACAATGGATGGTGAGAACTTGACCTGGTCCCTTTCAGTTGTCTGATGAATCATCCGGTTCACTTCTGTCCTGTTCCCTCAGGTCTTCCAGAGGAGGATGGACGGTTCTCTGAATTTCTACAGACCCTGGGATTATTACAGGATGGGCTTTGGTTCTGCTGATGTATAAATCAAGTGATACCACAATGGCTCTGTCCCCAAGTGACAAACACAACCCCTTGACACAGCGCGCAAACCCAGGCAAGCGCGCAAAGGGGAAGTGAGACGCAAGATCCCCGCTCAGTTGGGATTGCAGGCGTGCAGTTGTAAAATGCGGGGTCGCTCGGTTAGAATTGCGCCTGCAGGGTTGTAAAGTTCGCTCACTCAGTTCCTGAATACGCCGCTCAGTTGTCTGTATGCTCTTTCACTTCATGGCAGCGATGATGTCATGGTGCCTCTGGCAGTCTCTCCTCCCCCTCCCCTCTCTGCTCTGCTTTCCTGATTGGACCCAGCTGTGGACACTCATCTCATCACCTGCCAGCCTACTTAAGGAGATCCAGCTCCAGCATTCATCGCCAGTTTGTTGCCCCTTTATGGTGCATTACCTGGTCTCTAGTTTTATCTCTCGCGCTCTATGTTCATGCTCCATGGTAACCGCAATTCTCCGCCTCCTCTACAGGACAAAATTCCACGAGTGTCTACCTGGGTCCTACGTCACCAAGAGCAGTCTGATTACCATCACTTTTCCAAAGCCACCAAGCCACGCCACAACTAACCTCAAACCCCGGTTCCTCTCCACGCCACGACCACAAATCCACGCCACATGCTTGTCCCCGCTGCTCCGCCAGAATCATCACGCTGTCAGAGAAATCCCATTGAGACTCCTCCACTGGTCCTCTTCCAGAACAATAAATCCTCCTATTCTCCATCTTACTCTCCTGTGCTCTTTCTGGGTTCCAGCATCTGGGTCTGCTCTGTCTAAGCTAATCATGACAGATGAAACGCTACAACTTTGTGTGAGTACTGTTGCCCCTCAGGGTTCTATTTTAAGTCCCAGGCTTTTAATTGTGTACACCTCTGATTGTGATGCATATTTTCCTAAAAATGTATTTGTTAAATACGCTGATGACACCACACTATCATTGGCTTGATCAGTTCCAATGATGAATCGCACTATAGAGCCGAAGTAGAAAACGTAGTTTGTTGGAGTCAAGAGAACAATCTTGTGCTAAACACTTTAAAGACTTGAGAACTGATCATTTAGTCACTGACCGTGGCTTTAGCCAAAGCACATTGAAATACTGCTATTGGCTGTTCCTTGTGCAGTCACTCTTATCCTCACACTGCACTCATATGACGTCTCTATTTAGAGAATTTTTACATCTTTTGGTCAATCAGATATTGGTATGCTTTTTGGGGACTGTCTCCACCAATGTC
This sequence comes from Oryzias latipes, assembly GCF_053564925.1. Lineage (NCBI taxonomy): Eukaryota > Metazoa > Chordata > Actinopteri > Beloniformes > Adrianichthyidae > Oryzias > Oryzias latipes. The sequence goes on from NC_136255.1 coordinate 26,496,568, forward strand.
TAAATGTTCCTGTCTGTACAACATAGTAGAACTATAACAAAAACGTGAGACAAACGTTTTTCCACCCATTACTTTAAAACCCCATGAGTTTCAAAATAACCATTCACTAAATTAAAGTTAGTTCAACTCCTCTGTAAAGAGACAAACACTGTGTAACCCCAAAAGTCACATACATAAGAACACACGTCTCATTTTAATAAGTTTTAGTTTTGTTTAATCTGTTTGTGTTCCAACACTGGATAGAAGATGTTTGTATTATTGCAAACCCATTCTACCAAGCAGACAAAATGGATGAATGGAATAATTTTGTCAGGTTTGTACTCCAACCTCTCCCTGCTGGTTAGTAATTCTCATCCTCTGTAGCACTCCAATACATTCTGTCTCTGAGTGGTTTCTGGTGCCAGAGAGTATTAAACTACTGGCCTTACATCCAGCCAGTCTCCTGTCCTGATTTTTTTTCCCTGTTTGTTGGACCTGACCCGAGTTAGTTTTTGCCCTGAACTTGTTTATTGTGCTTCATACCAGAACGTATCCTCTGTATTGGATTGCCTGTGGATGGCTTGTTCCTGACCCATTGTGGATCAACTGTTGCCAGTCTTCCCCATGATCCTGCAGCCTCTCTCATCTCCTTCTCCCTGCTGATTCTCTGCCTTTTGGAAGCTACAGAAGTCCCTCAAATTCATGTGAGCCGCATTAGACATCCAGCTGAGTTTACTATTCTCCCTGTTCCAACTCCTTGTGTGCTTCTGCCTAGTGCTGAGACTGCCATCTGCTGATTGGAGGACCCTCCTGCAGTGGTTTTGTATTTACCAGATCCATTAAAATCTTTATTACATCTTCAGCATTTGTCATAATTTAGGGCTTCAGATGTATATAACACCTATAATTGTAAAATTGTAATTTAAATGGAAAAAAGTACTGCAAAAACATAATTTGCTCTAGTATTTATACCTCATTAAGAACAAAAGTTACTGCTTGAGCAACAATTTGCCAACATTTATTTTCTTATGTAAAGACTAAACCAGAGAACAGCAAAAAGTCCATGTTCAGTCAAAAAGATATAAAATAAAATAATATCTTCTTTACACAAAGCTTTTTAATCTGCCAATGTTTTACTAAAATTAATATTTTGAAGGAGAAATGTCTCATTTGATGTGTTAATGACCAAATGTTAATGACTCTTTAGTGCAGTGAAGCTTTTCTGTTTTTCCAAACTGGAATTGAAATTTGTAATTCTAAAACATCTTTAACAACAGCAGTGGGAGGAAAAGCTCCTTCTTTATGAAAACCATGGCTATTTCCTAATAAACAAAGTTACAGGCTGAATGTCCTTCCTAAAATACTTCCACCCTTATGTATTTTCATAAATAGCGCTTCTTATCTCAAATTGTGTAACAATTGTGTTAATTATTCATCTAGAAGTCTGAGCATCGTCAGAATAAAGACTTGGTGCATTTATCACAATTTTATCATGGTGTGTGTGTGGTGGTGGTGGTGGGGGGGGGGGGTGTTTCAAACAAAATATTTGTCTGTCTTTTCCTTTTGTTTTTAAATTTTTCATTCATCCTCCAAACCGTTTCGTCCCTTTCAGGGTCAAGGGGCTGCTGGAGCCTATCCCAGCCACTTAGGGAGGGGACGTCCTGGACAAGTCTCCAGTCTGCAGACAGTTTTTAAATACGATTTATGTTTTTATGTAAAGGTCTTTAAATGGCCTGAGTTGTCAAAGTGCTTTAGAAATAAAGTTTGATTTCATTTCATTTCATTTCATTTATAGACACTTTTATGCATAAAATATGAGCGTAACAATCCATTCTGACCACAAGTGGACACAGATTCATCGGATTACCTGAGCCACAGAACCTCCATAACTACCTCTAGCTCCTCCATCTACTTCACTTCAGTCTCCAGCCATGTCAAGATCTCAAGTCATTCTGAATTATTAAAATTCTTTACTTACCTTTCAACTCACCTGTGTTTTCCTTCTGGGTTCCAGCGTCTGGGTCTGTCTTGCCTAGTTTGCCATGACAGGAAGTAAGTCAAAGACTTTTTCATTAAATGGAAGTAACAAAAAATAATAAAAGTACATTAGAAATAATTCTCAGTCTTTATGAATGTGTTGTTGTTTCAAACTATAACATGTTTAAACACAATGGGAAATGTTAGCGTTCATAGCAACCCCTTTGACTAATATTTAACTACACACTTTAAACAAACTCAGCTTATTCTCCAAGATGTCCTCATGTAACATGAGTTTTGACAGATGTCACATCCAAATGACCTGTGACACATTCAGAGCACGCTTTACTGTCAAACATCCTTCACCACATTTTCTCTGTGATTATGAAACTTTCCTCTTCAGTTTAATATATAGAAATGTACCAAAAAATATAAATTGACTGAACTTGTGCTAAAACAAGTACAGACAACTTTGGTCCATTTTTTATTGTCTCTGTATTATGGTTAATATCAAAAACCTGATAAAAAAAGCAACGTAGGAGCAGAGGGAATCAACATGCAGACAGATGACACTGTGATTTACTTGTTGAACTGTTACTTCCTGTGTTCTTATAAATATTGGCCCTGCAGCCCAGCAGAAACTGGATGGATAGAGCAGATCTAGTGCTTGTACTGCTAATGCCAAAAACAATAGAGAAATCCATGGAGAGCAGAGTCTATGAGCAATAGCTCTGTGGTTGAGAGGCAAATGTTTGCAGATGTGTCACCTACCGTACATGCAGTGTATTTATTTGGTTTCCCTCCAGAAGTGGGACATTTGTGGGATAGTGAACTTTGAAGTTCTACTTTTCTGGTCATGTTTAAGTGTTTTTTTTTTCCACAATTGTCTGTACAGTGAATGCATGAGGTCTATTGTTCAGGGTGTTTGATTTTCCTTACTTAGGATTTGGGAAGAACACGGACTAGAAGTTCATGCAGGAAAGCTTAACACGGCCATGAAGTTTGGAATCATGCTGCAGGAATGGAAAATACTTTTAGAGTGATCTTCAATTTGAACTATTATTGGATTTTTTTATTAACATTGCTGCAGTTTGTTGTTCAAAGTCTGTTAATCTAAGTTAACCTATTTCCTAGTTTAATGTGAAAATTACACCTTTTTCACACAACTGGAACAAGACTCCTGAACTGATATGAAGTGTTTGCTGCTGTTCAGGATGTGTTTCTCAGAGATTGGTTTTGTTCTCAGAAAGGGTTCTTATCAAAGGAACTTGATAAGCAATGTTATAAATCAAGGCAGATATATTTCATTGTTTGATATATTTGATAACATAACGCCTGCCTTCATGATCTGGGTCAACCCCAAACAAGAACAACACAAAAGCACAATTGATTTGTCTAGAACAGTATTAATGTATCAACTAAATGGGGTTAACGCAAATATACACAAGGAGAAACTTTACACCTTGAAAATCTCTTAGATTTCAAGAATTTTGTAGTTTGGAAAAGAGAAAGAAAATGTCTAAAAGTGTATCTTTAGGTTTAATCAGTTATATAACATCTAATCTGAAGAAGTTAGAAGATTAGTCTAAATGGGTCTTTAAAAAAATCTTTATTCACCTAAAACAAAGACAATGTATAGCCTGATCACTTGTCACAAATATTTTCTTAGTTGGAGTATATGTAATTATTGTGTGTTAAGTATAAAAATCTATGTGTTTAAAATGGTGTTGCCTCTATTTATCCAGGTTGTTTAAGAACGAGTTCTTATTTGCAAACGTCATCTGGCCACTGTCAGTCGAGTCTTTTGAAACCTAATAGTTCTGAATATTTCTGCAGATATGGCAGTAATTATCTCTACATCCATCTGCATTTGATCAAAGCACATTTCTATTTCTAGTTTTTTTCTCCTTTTCAAATCTTATATTTATGCCATTTCATGTTTTTTTTAAGTGAGGGGGAATTTGAATGTCTTATGTACGTTTTATCTTTTATTCCCTTCTTTTTAATAATGAAGGTGTTTGAGTAACTTTTGTTTTTTCATATTTAAATCTACTTTTATTCTGTTAGGGATTTTGTGTTATTAGGGTATTAAAAATGCTATAAATAAAGTTGAATTGAATTCTGGGTTTGATCTTGGATCATGAGGGAGACGAGCAGCTTTATTCAGACTGCTCTTATTCTCAGAATCAACTTTCATTCAGAAAACTAAGGGAAAGTTTCTGGGTTTTGAGTAAACAAACAAAAACAAAAAGAAGTATTTCAGATGACATGCAGAAAAACTATCCTCAATATTAAATTCAATTTCATTTATATAGCCCAATAATACAACTGCAGTCGCCTCAATGGGCTTCATACCTGTAATTGTATGAGAACATGAAGTCAGTCATAAAATGCAATAGGTTATAGTTAAACTAAACTAAACAGACAAAACTAAACTGGGCATCTCTGCCCTTAGACGTCCTTCTCTGTAAGGAAAAACTCCTAGAGGAAAATAGATTCCGGGGGGAAAAAAAAGCAGAAACCTCGGGGGTGTCCACTTGAAGTCAGAAGAAACTTGGTGTGAAAGTCAAAGTGGTGCAAATCTGGTGAATCTGGCTCCAGGCTTTTTCTTTCACAGCTCTATTCTGATAAATTGGCACTTCAGTGAATTGATAAAGGAAGCTACCCATACGTCACTACCTATCCGAGTCCCTAAATGGACCTAAAAACTTGGGTTGTGATATGTGAACACAAGAATTGTGAATGTGGAAGCCCAAAACGCACATATATGCGTGCTTGATGGGCTTTTCATTGGAAGTGGTTGGTTGAAGACGTGTTTCTGAGCCTGGTGTGCTTCAGACAGGAAGTAGACCAGTATAGCGGCTCTGTGACCTGGCTTTCAGTGTGTGGTGTGAGCATTGTGCTTTCCAGTAAAAACATCCAGATCTGGAAACACAGACGGAAAGACAGAGACAAAATAAGAAATGAGTTTTTCCCTCTTCAGCCCTTCTAACAGTTTTGGATCTCGACATGTTAAGAGGATTAGGACATTTAAAAACAGACTATTGATGTTTTTTTTATCATGTGTATGAAAAAAACATATTGTAGGTCAGAGTCATAAACGATTAATGTTTAATAGATTTTTTTAGACCTAGTGAAGAAACAATGTGATCAAAGGTTGAGCGAATCGTTGACATTTGGGCTATAAATACTGCTTAGAAACTTCAGATGAAACGGTCATTTCAGAGAAAGTAACTATCAAGGTGAGTTACATTCATGATTGTTTTTCATTATCATGGACTTGTGTATGTTGTCGATTCTTCTAGAAACTTTTCTTCTTTTTCATTTTTGTTTTAAATCTTAAAGTTTCAGGGGAATACACCAAGTTTACATGGTTATTTTCATTTTGCTCAATGATTCAGTTCACTTTTGTGAAACAAACTCTGTTTTTTTTTTTGTGAGGGTAGATGTGGGCCATAAAGGATTATCAGGAAGTGATCTTGCAGTGAGATGCTTTGTGATCTGGTTTTCCTCCAGGTTGTTTTTCTCAGCTGTTGCTGCTTTACTGTCTCTGAGAAATGTTTCCTCTCTGCATGATCTCTGTGCTGAAACCAGATGAAAGCCTCTTCACTGTTGCCAGTCCTGGTCCTCTTCCTGGCTCCAGTGTTGACCAGCTCGGGCCTCATCCTTCCTCTGGACTGCAGCGACATCTACAACCATAACACCAGCCAACCCAGTGGCGTTTACACCATCTATCCCATCGGAGCCACATCTGCTGTCCAGGTACGCTGATGTCTCCGGTGGACAAGAGACCCCCTAAAAGTGGTCCCTCAGTGACTGAAGGTTCCTGACTGAGGATTGTTGTCTTTTTGGTTGTGATGGTGACTAAATAAGTGCTTGGTGTTGATGTGTGTGTTCACGTGTGTGTGCAGGTGTACTGTGACATGGAATCACTTGGAGGACGGTGGACAGTGAGTATTTGAACTAGTCCAGTTTGGTTTCCACTCAGTGCTTTGTTCACCAGTTGCCCTCCTTTTCTCTCCCTCAGGTGTTCCAGAGCAGAGTAGATGGTTCTGTGAACTTCTACAGACCCTGGGATCACTATAAGACAGGCTTTGGTTCCGCTGCGACAGAGTTCTGGCTCGGTGAGACGTGAACTTTAACCCCACAGAGACTTTATGGACAGCTGTTACACCGGAAAGCTCTAAGGGATTTTTGTGCTTTCAGGTCTGGAGAATATTTTTAACCTCTGTTTGAGGAAAAAGTATGAGCTTCTGGTCATCATGGAGGACTTTGAAGGAAACTCGGCATATGCGTCCTATTCGTCATTCTTTGTGGGCCCAGAGGCTGATGGATACAGACTCCAGGTGACGGGTTTCACTGAGGGAGATGCAGGTGGGTGTCAGAGCAGAAAAAGTGGTTCCAGAGGCTAAAAGGAAAAAGGCAAAGCAATAAAAAAACTATTTTAGGATGGTATTTATTTCCACTGTTTACTTGCTGCTAATCTGTTTGTTTTTGTGACGTCCTCTGAATAGGAGATGCTCTGAGCGTTCACAACGGACACATGTTTTCCACCTTCGACAAAGACCAGGACGGCTCTCAGGTCAACTGTGCCAGATTATATTTAGGGGCGTTCTGGTACGGGGACTGTCAAAACGCAAACCCTAACGGGGTTTATTCTTGGGGGGCTGAAGGCTCAATTCATGGTGTTGGAGTGGAGTGGTCCGACTGGAAGGGCTCTAATTACTCTCTGAAGAGCATCAGCATGAGGATCCGTCCTGTGCAGTGAATCCGTGCAGCTTGGTCTGTTCTGTGGATCACAGATTCAATAAATCAGAAACTTTGAATTGACTTTAATTACGATGATTTCTTTTTTCTGCTGACACTAAATAAGAAGCCAACTGTTGATTGTGTTGCTCTTGTTTTTGGAAGATCCTCACCTTCTATTTGAGGAGTCACCACTGCCCTCTAGTGGTCACAATGACAAGATACCATTTTATTTTTATTCATATCAGAATCAGAGTCAAAGGGATTTTTTAAATCATTTTTAAAAGTTGCTTCACTGATATGAAGATTGATGTTGTTTGTTGTTAAAGAAACTACAATTTAAATCATGATCTAATGAAAATATTCTTAAAGTGTCAGAATTAAACACGTTTGATGTTATTTGTTTAGAAATAATAAACATTTATGACACCTGTGTGTGAGCAAGTTTTTAACAGAAGCTACTTCCAATGTGTGGGTGTGATAGCAGGAAAACTCATGATAATTGGAGAGTTAAGAGAGAAAGGTAAAGGACCCCTTGTGACCCCGTAACCTCCATGACCCCATAACCTAGAAAGGGAAAGACGGATTAAGAAAATGGATGGATGCATGGATGGAAGGTAAAGGACCAGAAACACAAAACAGGATGATTATATTTGACATAACGGGGTCAGATGGCACGAGACCACCATGTGGAAACTCGGTTGTCTTTTTAAGGACAATGAAATGGTTTTGAAATCAAATTCAGTACTGTACTGACATTTTATATGGTCTGTTATTGTGGATACATTATTTTATTTATCAACCCCTTTTATTTGGGTTATTGAGTACCTTAGGGTGAAATCTGACGCAGGAGGACTTTTAGCTCAGGAGGTCCAGCATCCGACTCCAGTCCGACAGGCAAAATCCAAATCCAAAAATACAGGAACAGTTAGGAAATGGGACAAAACTCATAAGTCATGGCAGAAAACGAGTCAGAACGTTCAAAAAACACACAAGACGAGTCAGGCTGAAGGAAAAGGCTGCAGGGGCTTTACACTCTGGCACCTGGTGAAGTGAGAGAGCTGCTACAGCTGAAATGACTGAAGCCATGACACCTGTACAGGTGCTGCAGGTGTTTGGGTTGTCCGGGTCTGTGGAGGGGCGTGGAGGAGCAGCTTCATCTTAAGCAGACAGCAGGTGTGTCTTACATTTCCTGTGAGGCTTGTTGTGACGCCACTGTCTTGTGTGTGGTAAGCGTATCGTGAAGTATTCATAAGGATAGTGGAAGCTGAAGACACTGATTATGTACGGGTCGTCCTTACACCACGCTCTGGGGGGGAAGTATTTGTCCCTGACTGACCTGAAGCAAATCCTGCAAGAATGGGGTGTGCATAGGAAGACCGTTGGATGTTCACACAAACTACACTCTGACTTCCTGATTTCTAGCAGTCAGGCTGCAGCAGGGAGTGTTCACTATGACCTGTGGCCTGCAGCATGTGCATTGGCGTTTTCTCTCTACATGAGCGATCCACAACCTTCATATTTAATGAAGACCACCCACACCTGCAGACAGGCTGTATCCACCCACAAGGGCAGTGGGGACTGAGGCTTAAGCTGGTAGTGCATCTATGTGCCTGAGCTGTGGGATGGGTGCTATTTACACCAAGAGAATTGGTGGGAGTGGACACATGGAGGGTGCATGGCTGGGCTTTCCCAAAATGGTGGTGGTTAACTGAAACAGGTTTCAGGTGCGGGTTAGGCCCCTCTGCAGCTTCACAATGTGGAGACAACCTCTCCAGAAAGGCCTATGAAATTGTTTTGCAGAATAGAAATCCTGTGATTACACATTTGTGCCCTAGGTGTGCCAGAACACAAAACCTCATACTGTGTTCCTGTTACACATGTACAGCTATTGGACTATTTTAAGTGCATCCATGAATGGGGTTGTTGATGTTTGTGAAAATAAGAGCTGACTTTTCAAAAGATTCCTCTCAAGTAAACAGAGAAATTTATCAATGCATTTGCTCAATTTGAGTGAACGTCCGGTAAACTTTGTTCACTGGCAAACAGAAGAATGCTTCCTTAAAAATGCAGAGAGTATTACTAAATAGAAGCAGATGTTATCAGCAGTAAGGAGAAGTGAAATGAAGTCAGAAAGGGCGTTTTCTTCATCCAGGCTCTTATTTTGAAATTCCTTCTGTTCCACAGTTTCAGACTTTGATTCCTGAAACACCAAGAAGCAGCTCCAGGACTGATCTTCTGCGACTGAAGCAAAGAGCTTGAAGAAGGTCAAAGGTCAGAGGATTTTTCTCCTAAAATCAAACTTTACTGACATCACCTGTGTTTGCTTCTCTGTGCAAATAATCTGTAATTATATAATCTGATGCACTTCAAACTAAAAAACTGCGATAAAATATCACACAGTTTTAGCGCCTAAATTTGACATTAAATTCTTAAGTTTATATTTTTAATCATCAGATCTTTTGGATGAATAAATTAGTTCATCTGTACTCTTCTGTAGTTTTATGGTTTCAGTTAGAAACAGCAAGAAAAAGACAAAAAAGAAATTGAAGTGTAAAAATATTACTTTTAAATTATTATTGATTTTTTTAAATGAAAGATAAACAAATAAACTGAGATTTAAAAAAGGTACAAACGTTGTAGCTGATTCATTGCAAACAATTTATGAATATTATGGTTTTGAAGTCAACAGAAGATTTATATTTTTTTGGTTTATTTGGCAACAACAAAGCTTTTTTGGACATTTAGAAAATCGAAAATTAAATGAAAAAATAATTCCAGAAGTACAGAGGACAGACTGCAGGTTCACTGGAATATTGACGGATTTAAAGACGAGTTACTGTTGGAACTTTGTTGACATTCTGTGTCTGTAGAAGCTTTAGTGTTTCTGTATTTTCATGTGTGACTCTCAGATGTGTGTTTTTCTGCTGCTTTTGGATGGAAACAGATGCAAAGTGCTGCTCTGCTGTCAGTCCTGGTCCTGGTTCCACAGCTGGTGGGCGGTCTTCCTGGGGTTCCTCCTGTGGACTGCAGTGATATCTACGACCAGGACAACAGCAGAGCCAGTGGAGTTTACACCGTCTATCCCATAGAAGACACATATGGGGTCCAGGTACGCTCTCCCACTTTCAGCTCATGATGGACACTTATGGAGAAAACAGACATTTTTAGAAACATGGCTAGCTTTAGTACAAGTTGGTGTTATTTTTCATGATCGTGATAGAAAAACGTACAACATGAGCTTATTAAAAGCTGAAAGTGAGAAAATGAAACAAAATAATGTTTCTGTGTTTGATTAGTCAATCAAAACACTAAGAGTTGGGTTACCTAAATAAGTGTGTATGTGTGTGTGTGTGTGTCTGTCTCTGTGTGTGTGTGTGTGTCTCTGTGTGTGTGTGTGTGGGTGTGTGTGTGTGTGTGTGTGTGTGTGTGTGTGTGTGTGTGTGTGTGTGTGGGTGTGTGTGTGTGTGTGTGTGTGTGTGTGTGTGTGTGTGTGTGTGTGTGTGTGTGTGTGTGTGTGTGTGTGTCTGTCTCCAGGTGTACTGCGACATGGATTCCCTCGGAGGACAGTGGATGGTGAGAACCTGACCTGCTCCCTTTCAGCTGTCTGATGAATCATCCGGTTCACTTCTGTCCTGTTCCCTCAGGTCTTCCAGAGGAGGATGGACGGTTCTCTGAACTTCTACAGACCCTGGATTATTACAGGACGGGCTTTGGTTCTGCTGATGGAGAGATCTGGTTGGGTGAGATAGAAATCAAAGCAATGCGTTGATGCCAATGTTGGTGCTAACACCTTCCTGGGTTTCAGGTCTGGAGAATCTCTTCCAGCTCTGTTTGAGGAAAAAATATGAGCTGCTGGTCGACATGGAGGACTTTGAAGGAAACAAGGCGTGCGCTCGCTACTCCTCCTTCTCCATTGGTCCAGAGGATGAAGGATACAAACTGGAGGTGACGGGATTCACTGATGGAGGAGCAGGTAGGTCTCTGATCAGAAACACTTGGACACCAGGAGAAATGGAGTTTTGAGAACAACAGAGCTAAGAAACTGTTCAAAGGAGCGTTTGCAGCATCAAGATGAGCGTTATTGTCACAAAGAAACAGAAAGTTGGGCTGGCCACTGCCTTGCTCCTCCCTGGACTAACCGTGGGCCGGGCGGATGGCTGCCTGGAGTGCGGAGCGGGTCTCCCTTGGGGGGTCCTGGCTCGTACCTGGGGCTGGGGCGGGGGGATGCCCGGAACTCCTGGGTGGTGGTGGGGTGCTCGTCTGGGGCTGTGGGCATCCTTCTCCGGTGGGGCCCTGCGTTGGGCTCTCCCTGCGCGGCGGGGGGGCTGCTCTCCTGGTTGGGCTGGGGCGGCGCTCTCTTTCCCTCCGTGCCTCCCTGGCCTCTGGCTCTGGGGGCCTCGCGGCGGTCCTGCTGGCCCTGGCCTTGGTTGCGGGTTTGGTCGCCCGGGGGGCGGTTGTTCCCTGCCTGTTCCCGTGTGGCGTTGGGGGGATTCCGGCTGCCGCTGCTGCTGCGGCGGGGGTCTGGGTGTGGGGGTGGCTGGGCGCTCCTCCTCCTTCTTTTCACGTTCCACCATCCATTTTAGAAGAACATGAACACTCACCTGAGCACAGGTGTTAGCTCACCTTTGCATGTTTGCATGCAGTTTGCATGACTGAATGACTGAAATATTTCACACTAGTTGGTTTTAAGGCATAAGTATGCCTGTGAACACTATCTGTTTTGTGTACATGTTGACATGTGGACATTTTTGCAGCTAGCAGGTATGTTGATAACATTTCAGTGTGTGTGTGGACAGGCTCCGCCCTTTTTGTACTACATTTGAACCTTACCATAATGATTAACAACCAGTAAACTTGTTGCTTTATGCTGCTTCATGGTCTTATCCCCCTTCCCCTCCTATTATCACCCCCCTACCCCCCCCCCTCTCTCTAACGTCCCTCTCTCTTCTTCCCTTCTTTCCTTTTCCGTATGGTCCAACACAAAAGATTTTCAAACATGGTTGAAATTAATAAAGTTTGGCCTCAATTACAAAAGGGGTTTATTCAGTCATACCTCTGGTTTGTCTGAAGATGAATAACCCCTCTTGTTAAAGTAAAATATGTCCAACACAAGAGGCCCTCAGCTCTCATCTGTCTGCCCAGCTGTTGGACAGGACAAGTTTAAAAAATAAATAAATAAATAAATGGTTTTACATTTAAAAAAAAAGAAAAAAAGAAACAGAAAGTTGAAACATTTTACTCTAGAAAACAGATTCTGTAGAATCTACAAAGTTTAGATCTGCTATGAACGCAGGAAGCTTAAACACAAAGTGATAAATGTGTGTTTGTGTTTCTGCAGGAGACTCTCTGAGCCCCTACAGTGGAATGAAGTTCTCCACCTTTGACAAAGACCAGGACAACGACCGACGCAACTGTGCAAGAAATCTATTAGGGGCATTCTGGTATCGTGGCTGTCACGATACAAACCCTAATGGCATTTATCGTTGGGGGAGAGATTCTGACCCTGAGGCATTTGGAGTGAATTGGTCCAAATGGAAGGGTTGGAACTATTCTCTGAAGAGAATCAGCTTTAAGATCCGTCCTGTGAAATAAATCTGGAGGACAAACGTTCAATAGTGCAGCTTGGTCTGCTGTGTATAAATAATCTGTAGAATCATTCAATCATAAACTGACCTCAATAGAACTGATTGTGAGCAGCTGCTGGCTGTAAGTTTGATTCAAGTTTGATGTAAAAACTGAACATTGTTGTCATTAAAGAAGCAAAGCAGAGATGTTTCCACTTTGATTTTGAATTCTCTGGGCTGCTGGCTGAAATCCTGCTTAAATATGATCAAGTTCTTATTGTTGGAGATTTTAATATACATGTGTGCTGTCCAGACCATACAATGTCTAAGGACTTTTTAAGTCTTATTGACTCTTTTAATATTGTTCAGCATGTGTCTGAACCCACGCAGGAACGTGGACACACTCTTGATCTGTTGCTAACATATGGACTCTCTGTTTCTGACCTGGTGATATGTGATGCAGTGTTTTCAGATCATATGCCTGTTTTATTTGACATCACTCTGCCCTGTAGCCCCTGTAGGCCTCGAGCTCCGGCTCGGTGGGTCCGTATCATCAATCCTTCCACTGCAGCACTTTTCTCTGCTTCTTTTAATCAAACCAGTGTCATCCCACAGTCCACATGTTATAGTACGGATGAGCTCAGCTCCTGGTTACACTCCACCTGCCTGACAGTACTGGATGCAGTGGTTCCACTTAAATCCAGGCAACCTAAAGTTAAAGCTGAGCCGTGGTTGAACAACGTAACTCGTGCTGCTAGACGTGAGCGAAGAAAAGCTGAACGGAAGTTTAAAAAGGACAAGCTAGAGGTGTCACTACAGATGTTGAAGGACAGCTGGCATCATTATCAGGCTACTGTAAAAGAGGCAAAAAGGGAGCATCCTGTTAAACCGACACAACCCCCGTGTCCTGTTTAGCACCATAGATGCAGCTCTTAATGCCCCCAAGTCTGTCTATGTCCAACCTACGCTGGAGACATGTGAAACCTTCCTTAAGTTTTTTGTGGACAAGGTGAATAATGTCAGGGCCCTCATATCACCACCTGGATTTGACCCCTCTGTTGTTGTGTCTTGCTCTGTAACATTTGACCAGTTTGAACCTGTGACTCTGTCCGTTTTATATGAGACTGTGAAACACCTAAAGCCCTCAGGTTCCCCCTCTGATGCGGTTCCACCCCGATTATTTAAAGAAGTTATCACTACTCTGGGACCTGCAGTTCTTGCTGTTGTAAATGGCAGCCTTTCCTCTAGTGTGTTCCCTAGAAACTGTAAACATGCTACAGTTTAGCCACTGATCAAGAAGCCTAACCTGGATCCCTCTGTGTTGTCAAATTTTAGGCCTATTTCCAAACTCCCCTTCCTCTGGAAGATTCTGGAAAAAATTGTGTACGTCCAATTGAAGGATTTTTTAGATGAAAATGGCAACCTTGAGGTTTTCCAGTCTGGCTTCAGATACACAGCACAGAGTCAGCTCTGCTCAGGGTGTTTAACGACATCCTCTTAGCTACAGATGCTGGGGACCATGTGGTTCTGGTACTACTGGATCTTACGGCTGCCTTCGACACACTGGATCACAACATCTTGATCTCCCGGTTACAGCAACTTGTAGGCATCCGTGTCACTGCGCTGCAGTGCTTCAGGTCATATTTAGAAGATAGAACATTTTATGTAAACCTCAATAGTGTTCAATCTTCCTCTGCTCCTTTACTGTACGGCAGGGGTGTCCAAACTACGGCCCGCGGGCAAACTGTGGTCCGCCGGCCGTAGTTGGCCCGCAACACATTTTGAAAATATAATTGAATATGGCCCGCACATGGCGCTTGAGCTCAACTCTGTTGCACTTCTCAGTTTCAACACTAGATGGAGTCGGTCACAGAAAGGTGTGTTGCGGAGTGGGTGTGTGCTGAGCAGGGCGCGTGCCACAAGAGAGAGGGGGAGGAGCGCGTGCAGGTGGAGATGGGTGTGTGAGAACGGAGCAGTGTGGGGGGGTCGATATATTGTGTGTTCAGAGCACGAAGCATTTTAATAATTAGAAGGTGTTCCCCCCCAGAATAACTGTTTAGAGTTGTTCTTAATCCACTCTGTGGCTGAGGTTTCCGAACGGAAGAGTGAACCCTGAAGGAGAATCGCCTTCGGCCCTGGAGGAAATCTCCCCATCGCTTCTGACCATAGTCTGAAAGAGAGAAAAGCAAAGAGAAGTCCCACGCAGGAAAGGTTCAACAGGTGCTTCTCCACTAAACAAAATTAAGCAAAGAAGAATATTTACCACGAGTCACCAGAAATGGCAGCACCGAAGAAACGCAAGATAGCAAGTGAGTGTAGAAGATTTCAAACACTGTGGGAAAATGAATATTTCTTTAAGTAGATCAACGGACAGTGTGTCTGTTTGATTTGCACTGAAGATGTTGCTGTGATGAAAGATGAAAATGTCCGTCGGCACTATGAGACAAAGCATCAGAGCAGCTACGCTTCGTACATGGGTGCCGAACGAGCACAGAAATTCAAGCAAATGCCAGCTAGCCTGCAAGCTCAACAACAGTTTTTTCCCATCGCGGTGAGTCAACACACGCCGTCCATCCAGGCCTCCTTCACTATCTTCCTGTGTTATTAGCAGCGTTACACGAGGGGTTGCCGCCTGCCTGTCTCTCCTAATAATGGCCATCACGTCTCCCCACAGGCTTTATGCAAAGGTCACAGGCTTAGGAAGTAAAGGAAGCTCCTATGAGCTGTCTCCGTTTGACACCTACAAGGATGCTGTTCGCAAAGCCATGTTTGCATGCTTCACAGAGATAGAGTGAACCTAAAAGGTGAAGAAAATGCATTCTGAACTGTGAAAAAGTATTCCTTTAATGTAAAAAAGAACTTGTTGTTTTGTTTTTGGATTTTTTTCTTTTTGTTCATAGCTGCATATTTAGTCACAGAGTGTAATTGTAAAATGAAGCTTTTTAAATTGTGTGCGTTTAATGTTAAAATTGTCCTTGTTGGTCCCCCATAAGCCCCGTTTTTTTTGGTCTACTTTTCTGAGAAAACAGTCGACGTTTTATAAACTACAAAATCCTGCACTCTGACAGTCAACCACACTAACGGCTACGTATGTAAAGATCTGCTGGCTTCAGCTGCTCAATAAACCTGTTCTGAACTGCCTGGTTGGAATGAGGTTTCATTGTCTGAGTGAATGTTTCATTTTGACGTGTGCTTGTTTTATGTGGCACAGATCAGCATCTCTGCTCCCACTAAGAGCAATGTTTTTCACATTATAGGTGAGTTAGAAATACACAGTAATCATGTGTCAATATGTCACCTCTTGTGTGCGGCCCGGACCTTTGCTCATTTTTCTGTATTTGGCCCTCACCAAAAAAACTTTGGACACCCCTGCTGTACGGGGTCCCGCAGGGTTCAGTCCTTGGACCTCGGCTTTTCTCCCTTTACTTACTCCCCCTGGGTTCCATTCTTAGAAAGCATAACTGTGCTTTTCATTGCTATGCGGATGATACCCAGATATACGTGCCAATAACAAAGAAGGATGCCCACTCCATCAGCCCTTTAATTAAGTGCTTGGAGGATTTAAAAATCTGGATGGCTCTTACATTTTCTCCACCTCAATGAGGAAAAGACAGAGGTGATTGTCTTCAGTCCCAGTGTAAACAGTGAGTCACACCCAATAGCTCTGGGCTCTCTCACTCAATCGGTGAAATCTACTGTCACAAACTTAGGAGTGAAGATCGACAATGGGTTTAATTTGGACAAGCAGATCCGTTCGGTGGTAAGATCCAGCTTCTTTCAGTTAAGGCAGCTGGCTAAAGTCAAATCGTTTTTATCAAGAAAGCACTTTGAAACAGTAATCCAGGCCTTTGTTATAACTCGGATGGATTACTGTACTTTACTTTGGTGTCCCTCACTCATCCTTGTCCCGTCTCCAGCTGGTGCAGAACGCTGCTGCACGCTTGTTAACTGGAACGTGGAAGAGAGAGCATATCACACTAGTTCTGGCTGACTGTCCATTTTAGATTTTTTTTTAAAACTCTTTTATTTGTTTTTAAGTCTTTAAATGGTCTGGCTCCGCCCTACCTCTCTGAGCTGCTACACCTGCATTCTTTCACCCTTTCCGCTCACTTAGATCAGCTGACCAGCTGCTCCTGGATGAAGGACACGGCGGAAACTCAGAGGGGATAGAGCATTTGCCGTTGCTGGCCCCAGTGTGTGGAATGCACTCCTTATGCAGGTTAGGCAGGCCTGTTCACTGAATGATTTTAAATCCAAGTTAAAACTCACCTTTTCTCCCTGGCTTTTAACTCAGTGTGAGTTGATGTTTTTATAGGTTTTATTTATTTATTTATTTTATTGGTTTTATTTATTTTTATTTAATGTATCGATTTTTATTTATTTTATTCTGTTTGTTTTAGTTTTTTTTTATTTTTTATTCTGCATTGTTCAGCACTTTGGTCAGCTTCTGCTGTTTTAACAGTGCTTTATAAATAAAGTTGACTTGACTTGACTTGACTTGACTTGCTTTTATTTCCAGAATGAATCTCTTTGACCTCTTGTTCAAGTTCATGTGTAGAAAGTCTGATTTGCCAGCATCCTGTCAGGGGCCGCCATATTGATCCAGCTTTCACTGATTCACTCAGGTGTTTTGGCAGAGAGTTTCACACTGGAAGCCCTTTCTGGACACAAACCTGTATTTTATCTAGAATGGGGACAGGAATAGGGAGACCCAGACTAAGGCCCCTTTTAGCTACATAGTTAGGCAGTAGGGTAGGGACTAACCTAAGAAAGAAGCAACCCTTGGTTCCTGTGTGCCGAAGCCTTCCAGCCGCTACAAAGTTGCTTTAAAATTAAATAAACCAAACTATATAAAATAAAAATAATATTTGGATTGAGGTACCGTAGCTTTATTTTACTTTAACATAAAAACAACCAAGTGCATCAGAATGGACAACACACACGTGACTATCTTACCAGGAAGATAAATAAAACCAGAAATCTGGAAAACACTGTTCAGTACCAGGTATTTCTCTCTGAGTCATACTGGTCAAAGTTTTGGCTAAAGATGTCCTGGATGTCTGGATGTCCGGGATGTCTATATATATATATATATATATATATATATATATATATAAATATATATATATATATATATATATATATATACGCCCCCTCTTTCCAGGTATCTGTTGTAGCCACTCCTCCAGCTTGGGGGTTACTGCCCTGAGTGCTCCAATTACCACAGGCACCACTTTCACCTTCACTTTCCAGGCTTTCTCCAGTTCTTCTCTAAGTTCCTGGTATTTCTCCAGTTTCTCATGTTCCTTCTTCCTGATGTTCCCATAGCTTGGCACTGCCACATCCACCACAACGGCTTTCCTCTGTTCTTTATCCACCACTACAATGTCTGGTTGGTTCGCCATTACCATCCTATCAGTCTGGATCTGGAAGTCCCACAGGATCTTTGCCCTCTCATTCTCTACCACCTTCGGAGGTGTTTCCCATTTTGACTGGGTTTCCAGTCCATATTCTGCACACATGTTCCTGTATATTATTCCAGCCACTTGATTGTGGCGCTCCATGTCTGCTTTACCTGCCAGCATCTTACACCCTGCAGTTATGTGCTGGATTGTTTCAGGCGCTTCTTTGCACAGCCTACACCTTGGGTCTTGTCTGGTGACGTAGATCTACACCTTGGGTCTTGTCTGGTGTGGTAGATCTACACCTTGGGTCTTGTCTGGTGTGGTAGAGCTACACCTTGGGTCTTGTCTGGTGTGGTAGATCTACACCTTGGGTCTTGTCTGGTGTGGTAGAGCTACACCTTGGGTCTTGTCTGGTGTGGTAGATCTGAGCCTCTATCGCTCTGGTGCTTAGGGCTTGTTCCTGAGCTGCCTGGATGAGCGCTTCAGTGCTGTCCTGTAGGCCAGCCCTTTCTAGCCATTGGTAGGACTTCTTGATATCAGCCACTTCAGTTATGGTCCGGTGGTACATCCCATGCAGGGGTTTGTCCTCCCATGAGGATCTGTCCTCCAGCACTGTATCCTCTGTTCTCCATTGCCTGAGACATTCACTGAGCACACTGTCAGTTGGGGCCTTGAGCTTGATGTACTCATGCATCTTGGATGTTTCATCCTGATAGTGTCTTCTACGCTCACTATTCCTCGGCCTCCTTCCTTGCGGCTAGCATACAGTCTCAGGGTGCTGGATTTGGGATGGAACCCTCCATGCATGGTGAGGAGCTTTCGTGTTTTAACATCCGTGGTCTGTATCTCTTCCTTTGGCCATCTTATTATTCCTGCAGGGTATCTGATACCTGGCAGTGCATAGCTGTTTATTGCCCAGGTCTTATTTTTGCAATTGAGCTGGCATCTCAGGACTGGCCATACTCGTTGGAGGTATTTAGCTGTTGCAGCTTTCCTTGTTGCCTGCTCCAGGTTGCCATTTGCCTGCAGAATTCCAAGGTACTTGTAACTGTCCTCGATGTCTGCTATTGTTCCTTCTGGGAGTGAGACCCCTCCTGTGTGGACTACCTTGCTTCTCTTTGTCACCATCCGGCTGCATTTCTCGAGCCCGAATGGCATCCCAATGTCAGTACTGTAGATCCTGGTGGTGTGGATCAGGGAGTCAATGTCACGCTCGCTCTTAGCATATAGCTTGATGTCATCTATGTAGAGGAGGTGACTGTTGGTCCCATTTCTGAGTCGGTATCCATAGCCAGTCTTGTTGATTATTTGGCTGAGGGGGTTGAGACCTATGCAGAACAGCAGTGGGGACAGAGCATCACCTTGGTATATCCCACATTTGATGGACACTTGTGCAAGTGGCTTCCCATTGGCTTCAAGGGTGGTTTTCCACAGCTTCATTGAGTTTCCTATGAAGGCTCTTAGAGTCCTGTTGATGTTGTACAGCTCCAAGAATTCATTGATCCACGTGTGTGGCATTGAGTCATAGGTCTTCTTGTAATCAATCCAGGCTGTGCACAGGTTGGTGTGTCGTGACTTGCAGTCTTGAGCGACTGTTCTTTCCACCGGGAGTTGGTGTTTGGCTCCTCTGGAGTCTCTATCTTCTGTGTTTTACTCATGAATTGATCCATGTGCCTATTTATCTTGGTTGCAATGATGCCTGACATGAGCTTCCATGTTGTGGAGAGACAGGTTATTGGCCGGTAGTTGGATGGGGCTGCACCCTTTGAGAGTTCCTTCTGGATCAGGATCGTTCGCCCTTCCGTTAGCCAATCGGGGTGAGTCCCATCTCTTAGCAGCTTGTTCATTTGTGCTGCCAGGTGCTCGTGGAGTGCGGTAAGCTTCTTTAGCCAGTAGGCATGTATCATGTCAGGGCCCGGTGCTGTCCAGTTCTTTATACCTGAGACTCTTTCTTGGATGTCTGCCACTGTGATGGTTACTGGATTCTGTTCAGGGAGGTTGCCATGTTCTTTTCTCAGAGAGACCAGCCACTGGGCATTGCTGTTATGTGCTGTCTGTTTCTCCCATATACTTTTCCAGTACTGTTAAGTTTCTAGCCTTGGTGGGTCTGCTCAGGCTGTTTTGACCCTGCCACTTTTGCAGGTTGAGTTGCGAAGATACTGTTTATTCGTCTGGCTTCATTGTCTCTTGTGTACCTCTTTAGGCAGCTGCTAAAGGCTAGGAGCCTTTGTTTGGCAGTTTCCAGTGGTTCAGGTATGGGCATCTGGCTGTATCTCATAGGTACTTGCTTTCTCATTGTACCTCTTTCAGCCTCTGTCAGCTTACTCACATCCTTCTGAGTTGCCTTGATTTTGGCCTCTAACCGTTGCTTCCATGGTGGGTACTGTTTTCTTCCATGGTTGCTCTTATAGCCAAGCATCTCAAGGATCAATGCTGCTGAAGTGTAAACCAGTTCATTGGTTTCTGTTAAGGTTGTGGTAGGAATTGCCCTCAATGCTTCATTCTGTCATGGTTTGAGTTTCTTTTGTATTGGTTTTTGCTTTCTGTCTTGTTCTGTCACGGTTGAGTTCTGTTTCCTGTTTTATTTTGAAAGGTGTTCTGTTTTGTCATGTTCCTGAGTTTTACTTCCTTGATCCTATCTGTCCTGATCATGTTCACTTGTGTTTTGTCTGCCCTGTCTGTATTTAAGTCTCGTTTCTTCCTTCCTCTTGTGCTGGTCCATTAACGTCTCATGTAACGTCACTATTGTCTTTAAAGTCTCTTTGTCCCTGACTCCCTTCATGCCATGTCTCATGCTTTGCCACAGTAAGTTTAGTTTCGGTTTTGTTATCCTGCTCAGGCAGCGCCTTTTGTTTTGCATTAAATCCCCTTGCCCTTCAACCGTGTGCCTCCGCCTCTGCATTTGGGTCCTTCACCTGGTGCAGTGTGGTGTGGCTTAGACCAGGCCTTAGACCAGTCTCACACACACACCAACGCACACACACACGCACACACTGAAGGAGGAGGGTTTGGGGAAGAGAAGGAGGGAGTTAAAATTGTGTGCCCTGTCTAGGCTACCCCACCTTGGTGGGACACAGCCTTGGTAGATAGATAGATAGTATCGTAAATTTTCCAGACCAATCACTGTCTGACACGTCATCAGACCAACACACAGCCAATCACATATCGTGACGTCAGCACTAGTCGAAGGACCCCGAACGGAAGTTCCAGGCCGAACGGTTTTATATATATATATATATATATTTGTGTGTGTGTGTGTGTGTGTGTGTGTGTGTGTGTGTGTGTGTGTGTATATATATATGTGTGTATAATCTATGTTGTAGACTATTTGGGAATTTTAAGAACATAGCTTTTGTGATAAATGAGGAAGAACTGCTTGGCTTGAGAGAGATGCTTCAGATCATTTGAAGGAAATTCATTTCTTTGATGCTAAAATGACATTTTTAAACATCACAGCTCTTTAAAAGATCTATGTGCAAGAATGGACCAAAATACCAGCTACACTGTTCTTTTAAACCTGCTGAACATCTACAGGAAAACCTTTATCAACATATTTTCTCTTTCATTATGTAAATAAACTGTTTATAAATCAAATTGTGATTTCCTAGATGTTTTTTTTTACTGACATGCAATGCAAGCCTCGGCCCAGCCTTTCACATCTTTACGCAACCCAGCCCACACACAATGGGAACTAACCAGCTTCACTAACACACATACACCTGGGTGCGAGAGGGAATGGACAGATTCAAAAATGCATTGCCGCCATCCCGCAGGAACCACCAGCAAAGGCCGTCCTGTGGAAACGTCGCACAGGAGAGTTAGATCGCCATCTTGCCACTCAACCTCCTCGAGCTTGAGGCCCGAACGGGCTGCATTGGGATTGGGTCCCGCTGGGTCCCGCGGGACCCAACCCAAATCTTGCGGGATTGGGCGGTTTCAATTGTGCTGCGGGCGGGAGTGGGCAGCAAAAAAAAAAAATCCTGCGGGGTCAGTGCTGCCATGAATATCTCATCAATATATATTAGCGGACTATGTTAGGCTGTGCGGCTGTTGGATTCTTATGTACTGAAGCTCAGTGAATGCAACGGGTAGAGACGCCCAATGGCCTCTGTCATCTAACCTGTTGTGGGATCAGTGCTGCGGGATCAGTGCTGCCATGAATATCTCATCAATATATATTAGCGGACTATGTTAGGCTGTGCGGCTGTTGGATTCTTATGTACTGACACTGCGCGAAAAGAGCCAGAATCCTCAATATCTGTTGTGGATACTTTCTTAAATATCTAAAGAATCTGGACCATTTCTAATGCATATCCAGACATGCAGCATATCTGAAGATATCCGGGCAAAAGATACTGGTTGTGTCTTATTTTGGTCATAGCCAAGTTCCGAATATGACCTGAAGTCAAATCTGGAAATATCTGGAGTAAAGATACTGAAGAAGGTAAATATCCTGTAGTATCTGTAGTGTATACTTATCTAAGTGTTGAGGCATTTCTGATGCATATCCTCCGTAGTTACCATTGCCGCTGTAGGTACCATAACCGTTCGGCCTGGAACTTCCGTTCGGGGTCCTTCGACTAGTGCTGACGTCACAATATGTGATTGGCTGTGTGTTGGTCTGATGACGTGTCAGACAGTGATTGGTCTGGAAAATTTACGATACTATCTATCTATCTACCAAGGCTGTGTCCCACCAAGGTGGGGTAGCCTAGACAGGGCACACAATTTTAACTCCCTCCTTCTCTTCCCCAAACCCTCCTCCTTCAGTGTGTGCGTGTGTGTGTGCGTTGGTGTGTGTGTGAGACTGGTCTAAGGCCTGGTCTAAGCCACACCACACTGCACCAGGGTCAGCTGCACACTCCAGTGTGGGCACCTCCACAGCAGGGCCTCAGCCAAGGCTGGTTTCCCCTTGCCGCTTCATCCCAAGACCAGGGGCCTCATTTCTAAAGGTTGCGTACGCACAAAAGAAGGCGTACGCCACTCTCTACGCAATAGTTGAGATTTATAAAAAGCAAACTTGACGGGAAAATGTGCGGTCCTTCACGCAAGCTCTGACCCAGGCGTACGCACAAAAACGGGTGAAATGAGAAACGGCGACGCCGTCGGCAGATGGAAGAAACACGTGAAAGTGAAAATGATAATACTGCCTCTCATAAATAACATGAAGACTTCACAAAGCAAGTCTTACAATTGACAGCCTACACGAACACCCGTTTGATCGATCAGCAGTGAAACAAACAAAAAAAATCAAACGAAAATTACAACAGAAATTCAAATGAACACATATTTGCAAAAAGGAAAGTGAAATATGTTCTGCAATATTGGCATGTTGTGCAATTCATCCTCATAAATAATGTACAAAACTGATTGTCCCGTCAATGTGTCCGTCTGGCGGAGCAGATATAGGTGCAATCAGACAGACAGATGGATAGATAGAGAGAAGCCAGTTTCTTTGTTGTGCATCTGCACTTTACTGTTGTTCATGTCTATGCACGGGACAGTGAGAAACGTAATTTCGATTTCTTTGTATGTCAAGCACATGTCAAGAAATTGACAAATAAACCTGACTTTGACTTTGACTTTGAGATGTATTAATTGTCCACTGGGGAAAGTTGTTTCCATAGTAAAACATTTCTTCATAAGCTACAGAATTATGGTATTCATGCATATGCCTTTAGTTTGTTTTATTTTTGATAAAACAATGTATGGCGTATGTCTCAACCATTCAGAAAGCAACAAGACATTACATTTGTGCTGAACAATTTCCAATTTCCACGTCGATTATTACCGACATCTGTAGCTTGTCAGATGTAATTAAATGGAGGGAAATAAAATGCCCCATCACAATGCGTAATGACGCACAATGGCTGATCTTGCGCTCTTAGAAGATGTGGCAAATGGAAGAATTCGGAGTGAACGCATCCTTAGACAGCAAGAAGACGTGCTGGCAAACGAGGACGACTGGCTTATGAGCCGGTTCCGACTTCCTCGAGCCGTCCTCTTGGACCTCTGCGGGCTTTTGGGGGTGTGTCACCCGGTGCATCTGGCCGTCGTGTCCCCCTGCGCCTCAGTCACCACTCCATTAAGGGATTCCCCAATTCTTGCCGCTTGTCTCTCATCAAGAGGGGTCAGCTCCGGCCCCCCCCCGTGGCAGAGACACTCTGGCGATGCAGCGCCAGACGTTTTTTCTGCCTGGACTTTGATGTCCGACCATCTCTTTTTTATTTAACCACGGTCCGAGGTTGTGAGGCTACAGCATTAACGGCGTCTGCCACTCACGTGGCTTTTTGGCATTAGTAATGCCCACACTGTGCCCTCCAAACAACATTATTCTCCTCTTTTCCACCTCGCCAACGATAACTTCTACTTCACATTGAGTGAAGTTACATTTTTTTCATTTCCTCTCGGTGTGTGCCATGGTTTCGCAATCAATGAATATTCATTTGTGGGCGTTTCACGGACTATTTATGGGCAACTATGGGCGTGTCATGAAGCCGCAAAAGCTGCGCTGCATTTAGAATCGGTTGTGATTTATTAAGGGAAAGATGCGTAGGATGTGCGTGCACACGGTTTTATAAATCTGAATATTTCTGTGCGTACGCACGTCCTATGTTTCATCCGTACGCCACTTCTGACGCAAATCCTACGCTAAGTTTTATAAATGAGGCCCCAGACCTCTACCACACCCATCCATTCATTCATACACAAACTCTCGCCACCCATCCCTGTCCTGAGCAGCCTCTCTCCCCCGCACCACAGTCATCCCTCTTGCATTCAGCGCTCTCCTTACACCCTCTGTCCATTCCATTCGTGGTCTTCCTCTCATTCTCACTCCGCTCACATCAGATTCATATACCCTTTTCACCAAACGCTCCCTTTCCATTCTTTGAACATGTCCAAACCATCCCAGTGCCTTTTGCTCTGCTCTATAGGCCAACTCTCGCATCACACCAGTTCTCTCTCGGATAACTTCATTTCTTGCACGATCCATACGCGTCACACCACACATTCTCCTAAACATCTCATCTCAACTACATTCAGCTTCCTCTTTTCCGCCACTTTCAGACTCCCTTTCAGCCCCATATAACGCTGCAGGCACCACCACACCCTCATAGAATCTCCGTTTCGCATCCTTTTCCAGTGATCTACATTCGATCACTCTCTTCATCCCCCCCCCCATATCTTTCGTACTTCGTTCATTCTACACTCTACCTCTCCACCTATTCCACCATCCACACAGACACACGACCCCAAATACTGAAAACACTCTACCTCCTCCAACAACTCCCCATTTAATGCCACATTCAATCTACGTTCACCCTTTAACCTCGTACACCTCATCACCTAACTCTCTTCCACATTCACCAATTTACGATACTACCATAGAAGAAAATATTATGACATCTGTTGTAAACGAACAGAGCTGTGAGTTAGTATTCGAAAGGTGCCTTTATTATTGTTATGATTATTATTGAATTCATGTTCTCTTATAGTTTTTTTAATCCGTGCACCCATTGCTTTATTATTGACAGAACGGACCCGGAAGGGCAACATTTAGCCGTGCTGACAAAAATTTCAGCCACGGCTGAACTTAAACTGGAGAAACGAGCGGATTGTGACAACATGTCTTTATAAAAATGACAAAGAATATTGTCAGACACAATTTATGAGGTTCCTTTAGGTTACAAAAGGGAACGTGAAATGAAAATACATAGAGCCTAAGCAGATGTCAACGCTACGTAGTTTGTCCAAGTGGGGTTACCGTAGTGTGACGTTATACTCAGTCGAAAGGACCCCGAACGGAAGTTCCAGGCTGAAAGGTTATGGTACCTACACCATATTTTGTGATATGTGCAAAGGCGATACTGCATTAGGACATGTATTGTCTCTGGATATTATATGTATCACTTGTTTGATAAGTGTCTTGCCTAGCAATTTATGTGCACAAGATAATTCAATAGCACGTATATTTTTTCCAGACATATATTGTTTATGACAAATTTGAATTACACATCTGATCTGTTAAGCTGAGTTTGCTCTGCACTTATATTTTCCCACAAATGTTTAAAAACAGGTGTGAAAAGTATTGACAAGTCAACCCAAGTTTGATTAAGATATACAGTAATATCCTCATTGCTTCATCAAAGGTAATAAATACTATGGCACTTCGGGCATACAACAAATTTTGCATTTTCAACACCCAATTTCTTCCTGAGCATGTATCAAGTGGCAGGAAAGTCTTTTGTGATGTTTGGTAAAACAGTATCTCATATTATACCAATAAAAAAAACATAAGAAACCTTTTAAAAAACTTTAGGATCTTTTTTTGGTAAGAAATCAATGATAACTGCTGCTCTGTTTAGTGTTTTCAGGGAGTGGGTGAAGAAAGTTTATTTTTTTTAACTTTATTGTTCAAAATGTAGGTACAGCCAGGAGAGCAAACATATTACATGCATTTTACACAAAAACATTCAGGTTTCCACAACTTTCATACCAACATACAGCTTTCTTAAGGCTTTTAGAGATTTAACTGAGATACATTTCAATTTTTTTGATTATCACGGGGAGGGGGATAGAAGATGAATAATATTAGCATTTATGAATATACAATTTGCCAAATATAATAATAACATTAATTATTAGTTTTTATTTGAGTCCAAGTTTTATTATAAAACCCAAAAATTATATATTCAAATTTCAGAGTGAAGTTGGGGTGAATATGATTTCTGATAAATTGTAAACACTTCTTCCAAAAAAAAATTCTAATTTCAGTACAATTCCAAAAAAGGATGGTTAATTGCTTTTGGATGTTCTTTGCAGAAGGGACAGTTAGGATCAATTTTTTAATGTATCTTAGCATGAATTGATTAGTGGGGTAACTTTTGTGAATGATTTTAAAAGAAACTTCTTTCATTTTTTATTTTATCATAGATTTTTGGGTCACACTCCAGCCCTTTCTCCAAATGCTGCCGGGAACAAAAAGTCTTCAGTAGTTTCGAAGCCGCAAAATAACACGAGGAGAACGAACGGCCGTGACGTGTTACCCGAGCTCCAGTAAAGTGAAATTTTTTTTTTTTTTTTTTTTTTAACTTGTCCTGTCCAACAGCTGGGCAGACAGATGAGAGCTGAGGGCCTCTTGTGTTGGACATATTTTACTTTAACAAGAGGGGTTATTAATCTTCAGACAAACCAAAGGTATGTCTGAATAAACCCCTTTTGTAATTGAGGCCAAACTTTATTAATTTCAATCATGTCTGAAAATCTTTGGTGATGGACCGGACGGAAAAGGAAAGAGGGGAAGAAGAGAGAGGGACGTTAGAAAGAGGGGGGGTAGGGGGTGATAATAGGAGGGGAAGGGGGATAAGACCATGAAGCAGCATAAAGCAACAAGTTTACTGGTTGTTAATCATTATGGTAAGGTTCAAATGTAGTACAAAAAGGGCGGAGCCTGTCCACACACACACTCAAATGTTATAAACACACCTGCTAGCTGCAAAAATGTCCACCTGTCGACATGTACACAAAACAGATAGTGTTCACAGGCATACTTATGCCTTAAAACCAACTAGTGTGAAATATTTCAGTCATTCAATCATGCAAACTGCATGCAAACATGCAAAGGTGAGCTAACACCAGTGCTCAGGTGAGTGTTTATGTTCTTCTAAAATGGATGGTGGAACGTGAAAAGAAGGAGGGAGAGTGCCCAGCCATCCCCACCCCAAGACCCCCACCGCAGCAGCAGCCGGAATCCCCCCATCGCCACAAGGGAACCGGCAGGGAACAACCGCCGCCCGGGCGACCAAGCCCGCCACCCAGGCCAGGGCCAGCAGGGCAGCCGCAAGGCCCCCAGAGCCAGAGAGCAGGGAGGCACGGAGGAAAAGAGAGCGCCGCCCCAGCCCAACCAGGAGAGCAGCCCCCCCGCCGCGCCGGGAGAACCCAACGCAGGGCCCCACCGGAGAAGGACGCCCACAGCCCCAGACGAGCACCCCACCACCACCCAGGAGTTCCGGGCATCCCCCCGCCCCAACCCCAGGTACGAGCCAGGACCCCCCAAGGGAGACCCGCTCCGCACTCCAGGCAGTCATCCGCCCGGCCCACGGTTGGTCCAGGGAGGAGCGAGGCAGGGGCCCGCCGCCCCCGCCCAGGAGGGGGGAACCCCGGGGAAAAAAGAGGGCCCACAAGGGGTGTTGTAAATATGGCCCGACCAGGCTCGGCCACAGTTGGAAATTTGGCGGGGCCCAGCAATCAGGAGCAAGGACCAGAACCCACCCCCCAGGGACACGAACACCCCCGGCTCAGATGTAATGTGAACCCCCCCACCGCGCGGAGAGAGCAGCGCCGGGCCCAGGAAGCCGGCACCCCGGGGACACGGCCGCCGTTGCAAAGGGGCCCGTACCCCCCACCAGGGAAGAGGCAGGGGACAGATGGTCCCAGGTCCCACCTTCCTTGCAAAATGTGTGTGCGTGTATGTGTGTTTGAGAGGGTGTGTGTGTGCATGTGTGTGTGTTTATGTTGGGATGTATATATTGAGGGGGGAGGGGTGTGTGTACTAAGGGGGGTGCAGTTAAAATTGGCGGGTAGGGCACTAAGGGGACATCTCCTGATTACTCACAGTGACGTCCCCTCACCCTCCCCACCAAGGGGCCCTAAATGTCTAAGGTGCGGTTAAAATTGGCGGGTAGGGTGCTAGGAGGACATCCGTCCTGGACATCCATCCAGTAAAGTGAAAATTGATTGGTCGCGTTCTGCAACGCGACCAATCAGCTGTCGAGTTACAGCGCTCCGCGCCGCCATGACGCAATCTGTTTGAAAACAATGGCGGCACGGAGCGTAAGGGTCGAAGATGAAGACGGAAAAAAAGAATAAAAGTTGACCGTAGGAGACATGGACACCCTCTAGTAAGCGAGGCCGACCGCGTCCTCACAACGAAAAGACCTCAGAGGATCCAGGAGTTGGTGGCAGTGACCCGGCCGAGCCGATAAGTTCAGGTAAAACTTTTGATCTAAATGGGCATGTTATATTCGGGGCTTGGAGGCTACGGGGTTATATTTAACCAATTCCGGGGGCTATTTTAAATAGTAAAAATAAACCACATCCTTCACTTTTTTCAGGAAAAAGAGTCTTCATCTGAAGCGATTGAAACATAATCACAGAGGCTGGACGACGTGGAAAAAACCAAGAAGAAGCTACAAGAACACCGGATACGACCCCCCCCCCTTCGAAGTTTCCGTATGTATCTTCCGTGTGTAAAAATATTTTGTGCTGAAAAACGTCGCTTTTGTATAAAACTTCAAGTAACCCAGAAACATGTCATCACCTAACGGACAAACGTCGAGCAGCGACTTTAACGCGGTAAACAGCAGGACGTGACCGTACAGATTAAATGAAGTGCGTGGAGGGGATGGGGGATTGGGGGGTGGAATCCACGGCACACGTCTGTGCAGAACCGGGGCCTGTGATCCGTATGGATCATGGATCATCCGCGCAGCCTAGTAGCTTCTCCTGGGATTCGGTGTCAGACCGTAAAACCTCATCACCCGCGAACCTCATCACCCGCGGGATGTCATCACCGCGGACCCACACTTTATTTATTTATTTGAAGTTACAGAGGACTCATGGTGTGTGATTTGAACTATAAACATATTCATCTTTGCTAATTATTGTGTATTCTCGTGCGGTTATGGACAAATGTTGGAGACCCTGGGCACTATGTCAATCAGGTTTCTTTTAGGTTCTACGTGTTGGGCGGCCGCGGCGTCACTCCTCCTGATTCCCCCGCTGGAGCGGCAGACATCGCCCCCCACCGCCGTGGGGCCTGTGTAGTGTGGGCAGCACGGAGACACGGGGGTCCACCGGCAGCTGCGCCCGAACCGCACAGGGTCCGAACGTCGGCTCCCCTCTCGCTAAGGGCGCCGGAGGAGGCAAAGGAGGTGCAAGGAGCCTGCGGGGCGAGGGTGGAGCGCAGGCGTCCCGATGTCTCTGCACCTCTGTCAAAAGTGGCAGGAAAATATACGTCTGTATGCGCTACGAGCTCCTCATGGGAGCGTGAATTCAGCACGGCAGGAAACATCGTCACCCCGTTAAGATCCTCACTGATAGCTGACACGGTTATCATGTTGGCGTTCCGGTCACGTAACATGAAGACGGACGAATAAAAGCAGCAGCACGGTTCACTAAAGCAGCCAAACAGACAAACACGTGTTCACTTTTTTTTTGCACTTTAAAAAAGGTTGTTCATGTTTAGCCTATGTTGAACCCTTCCTGTGATGACTTTTCTCTTTCTGACCGTGGTCGGAAAACGTTGGCGGATCTTCCTTTGGGGTTATAAGCTACATGCGTTCTTGAGTTTGCCACTCGGCCGCTGGGGGGTTTGTGTTGGGCAGGTGCCCGTATTCTAGAACATTGGCCATAACAGCAATGTTGCTGTAACCTAACAGACTTCTTCTTTCTTTCAGATTCTTGTCCATCACAACCACAAGAACCTCGGAGAGCAGCTCCAGTGGAAGGTCCGGGCAGATGACAAGTATGTTTCTTTCTCACTATTGTTTTAGGAAACTTGACAAGAACTCCAGTCAGTTATAAAATATTGTCTTTTTTTAACTTCAGAACACCACAATGAGGAGATGACGGCAGCAGTGAAAGATGTGGAACCAAATTGGAGTTTCCACCAAGTTAGAAGTAAGCACCAACATGAAGTTGGATTTACACAACTCGCTATAAGTTAGAGATAATGTGAGAGACTCAATGTCAATAATCAGTGTTACTTTCTTTTCAGAGATTTTTTGAATAGGATTGCAATTGTATTAGTGTGATAGACAGCTCATTTAGTGTTTCCATGTCTTAAGACCAAACACTAAGTTATAATAACGATATAGCATTGACAATGGATAATTAAGATAAGCCACTGTGACAGTCTGCATGGCACATTTTGAATATTCCACTTTGGAAACATGTTTGCAATATGTTGACCTCATCTTCTGTACATTTCATATTTCCATCGACTAGGAGCTTGCAGTCGAGCTATTGACAGTCTCAAGTGCAAAGAGAGAGAATGGAGACAGAATAAAGGAGGAGGTCAAAAGGAGGACCAGTCAGCATGATCAGGTGAGTTGTCCTATTTGTGACCTTGTTTCATTTACTCAGGTCATGCATGGTCCAGTTGAACTGTCTATGTGTGTGTATGTTGTTTCCTCTAATTAAAATAACATTTTCCTTTCCTGTTGGTCCACAGCTCTTCAAAAAGAGGGTCAAAATTGCTGAGAAAATTCTCAATCAAGAGGATCTGTCATATATAAAAAGCCAATGCAAACTATGTCAGCGACGAGGAAAGTGACGAGGACAAACCATCTTATTATCAAGCCTCGCCAAAGTGGCGCTCCACTAGGCTAACCAGGGTGATGCTGAAATGCCATAAAGCCTGGGATGAAAACTGGAGGAGTGGAATTGAGCCAAAATTACACTCAGCTGGCTTTACTGAAGGAAACCCACCACCAGTCGAGAGCTGCTATCTGGCAGAAGAGAAAAAAGGATTCATGTTTGTTTGTGGTTTTTGACTTATTTATTTATTTTGTAATAAAATATTTTTGAGTAATACCGGTTTTCTGTTACCTTTCATTTCTTATATATTTTTGAGATGACTGGTATCTTGAAATATCCTGACTTACATCTCTAGTGTTTGTTCTTCAGATATGTCTGCTGGCCATATGTTCCAAATCCTAACTTCAGAAATGACTGGTATACGGACATCAGGTATCAACAGATATGACATGGATAGAATCTGGAAATATCCTGACCTTGGATATCACTAGTGACGCATCTCATATCTGGAGAGAATCTCATCTCCAGATTCCATCAGAATAAAAGTGTCCCATAGTCGGAGTTGATATGCTCAGGACATGAACTTTGAAACAGTCATGTCCGGAGAGTATCCACCGTAGATATCACCAGATATGGGGTATTTCTGAGGATATCCAGACAAATATATGTCCTGATTCTGGGGGCTTTTGCGCAGGGTGAAGCTCAGTGAATGCAACAGGTAGAGACACCCAATGGCCTCTGTCATCTAACCTGTTGTTGGGGGTGTGCAACGCCCCGCCTCTTAGTGTGTTCTTTAAAGCCTGATACCGCGGTCGCGAGTCACGCATGGTTCTCAGATCTGCGAATCAGCAAAACTGGACAAGGCTGAAGCTAAAAGTATTTTTTCTGTCAGGAAAAAAATAATTCATAGATTTTCAGCTCTCTTGAACCATTAATGTTTTTTTTCCTCCATAAATTTACCAGCTGGTTCAGCGCTTCAGGCCGTCTGTCTGCGCGTGGACACACGCACACTTTTTACCGAACAAGATTTGTAAATATATATTTAATAATTAAGTTGCAAATTTCACAAAAGAGGAATGCATGAAAAGATGAGGCTGGAGGAGGGACACGAATCTCTTTAATATCATCAATACAAATGCGTGTTTTTTTTCTGCGGGACAGGAGACGATACAAAATCAATGCATCTCTATTACTGTGTGGGACTAAATTTTCTGAGTTTTGCGGGAGCAGGCGGGAGTGTAACGCATACCTTGCGGGAGCGGGCGGGATTGGTCAGAAATTCAGGAGGCGCGGGCGGTAGCGGGATGAAGAAAATAGTCCCGCGCAGGGCCCTAGCCCGAACTACCGGAGCGGAGGGCAAAAAGGTCTGCATCACCAGGCTGCTTACTGGCCATAGCAGAAAATCAGTTCCAGCAAGAACCAGGGAGACGAGTGTTGGACTTTCCGGCTACGTGACGTATGTCAGTCGTAAACTCTGAAATGGCTGCCAGATGGCGCTGTTGGCGCTCAGACCAAGGTTCACTCACCTTAGCCATGGAAAACGTAAGTGGTTTAAAATCCATATAGGCAACCAAAGAACATCCTTCCAGCAAAAAACGGAAATGTCGAGTTGCCAAATAGAGAGAAAACAACTCTCGGTCAAAAACACTATACTTGCGTTCCCGAGTCTGCAACTTGCGGCTAAATATGCAAGATGCTGCCAAGCGTCCGCCACTCGCTGCTCTACCGCAGCACCATCTGCTATGTCTGAAGCGTTGGTAGTCAACGCAATCTCAGCATCTGGGTCTCGGTGAGCAAGGAGAGCAGCCTTTGCTAAGGCTGACTTAGCTCCGTCAAATGCAGCAATGCGGTCTGGTGTCCAATCCACAGGATCTATGGCTTTCTTGGAAAGCAAGCCTTCATAAAGCGGTTCTAACAAGTGGGCAATGAACCTGTTGTAAAAGTTCACCATCCCCAAGAACTCCTGTAGGGACTTAACCACTGCAGGATAGGGATATTTTACCATGGCCTGGACTTTAGTGGGAAGAGGAACCGCACCCTGCACCGAAATCCGATGACCCCAAAAATCAATGGCTGACAAACCAAACTAGCATTTAGCTGGGTAACCATCAAGCTGTGGGTTTCCAACCGCTGGAAAACCTCCTTTAGGTGCACGAGATGCTCTTCAGGAGAGGGGCTGGCCACCAAAATGTCATCTGGATAGAAGAATAGGAACTTGAGATGGCGTAACACCGAGTCCATCAACCTTTGAAAAGTCTGGACTGCACCTTTTAAGACCGAACGGCATGCACAGGTACTCAAAAAGTCCAAAAGGAGTGATCACCACAGTCTTGGGCATGTCTTCAGCCAGGACTGGAACCTGATTGTAACCGCACACCAGGTCCACTTTAGAAAAAATTGAGGTGCCGCACAAACGGACCGAGAAATCCTGAATGTGGGGAATGGGTGTCATCGCGTCGTTCAGACGGCGAAAGTCTCCGCACGGGCGCCAGGAACCATCTGCCTTGGACACCATCTGGAGGGGCGACGCCCAGGGGGTTTGAGCACCTCACAATACCCAGACTCTTCATGGTGGCAAACTCCTCCTTAGCGATGGTGAGTTTTACTGCATTGAGGCGCCGTGCTCGAGAAAAACTGGCGGGCCTTTAATGGGGATGAAATGCTCCACTCCGTGCTTAGCCACAGTGGAGGAAAAAGCTGGGATGGTCAAAGACGGAAACAGCCCAGGATCGCTCTGCCAGAACTCGAGCAGCTTCACAGCGGCAGCAGCTAGCATGGCCAGGTCCCCGCGCGTAGGAGATGGCGAGGTCACTGAAGATGACGTTGAAACTCGCGCGTCTGCTGGTTCTGACATTATTCACGATTAGGATCACCAATGTGGCAATGATGAGGAGACACGTCTTGACTTCAATACGTGAAGCTTTATGCAATCATATGCCAACAACAGAAATAAAGCGGGCAAATCTTCTTATATATGAACACAGAATTAGACCACCCCCATGGCAACTGCAAAGCCTGTTGAGTGTGAAGCCCAAATGCAAGGATAACACCACAACATTGTGGATTTCACTATCAGGTTGTTTTAAGATTGTAGCTTTTGGGATCAATGAGGAATAACTGCTTGGCTTGAGATAGATGCTTTAAATCATTTGAAGGAAATTCAGTTATTTGATGACAAAGTGACAGTTTTAAACATCACAGCTCTTATAAAGATCTATGTGTAAGAGAAGACCAAAATACCAGCTAGATGACCCCACTCCCAATGTTAATGTGTCTAGGATAGCACAAGGGTTAAGGGGGACAACTGGCATAATCAATGGGTCCTGAATACAGTTTGACCTAAAAAGATAATTTATTCTACTTCATACTATTGTAATTTCTGTAAAAAACAGGAACTGACTTCACAATATTCCAACGTCTGAGTTCAATATTGAGAAATATCAACTCTTTCACTGAAAAAAAGAAGAATGCTTCCTAAAAATGCAGAAAGTATTACTAAATAGAAGCAGATGTTATCATCAGTAAGGAGAAGTGAAAGGAATTCAGAAAGGGTGTTCTCTTCATCCAGGCTCTTATTTTGAAATTCCTTCTGTTCCACAGTTTCAGACTTTGATTCCTTAAACACCAAGAAGCAGCTCAAGGACTGCTCTTCTTCTGAAGTTTCTCCAAATATCAGAGACCTTGAAGGAAGCGAAAAGGTCAAAGGTCAGAGGATTTTCTCCTAAAATCTAACTTTACTGACATCACCTGTGTTTGCTTCTCTGTGCAAATAATCTGTAAAAATACAATCTGATGCACTTCAAACTTAAAAACTTTCAAATGGCTAAAAGTCACTGTTTCCTTAAAGGCAAAAGGATGTGACACATTTTTATTGTAATTAAAAATGGAAAAAAAGTAAAAAGAAATATAAAAAACACAACTTATTGTGAGGATTCTGCACTTTGATTTTTGTGATGTTTTAGGTTTTTGTCATGTTCTGTTTTCCAGCTTAAAGTTGATCATCCACAGCCGTCTTCATTGAGTTCCTCTTAGTGTGTTGAATTTTCTGGTTCTTCATTGTCAAATCGTCTCTATTTGAATCTTTTTTTGCCTCCATGGTTCTCATGTTTCGGTTTAGTTTCTGCTACTGAGCCTGGTCACCTGCATGTTGGGATCTTCACCAACAATTCTAGAAGTTTATAAATTATCATGGATCAGAAATGACAGGAAAGAGAAAAAATGGAGCAAAACACATTTAATAAAAAATAGTTGGAACTGAATCATTGCAGAAACAAGGCATGGAAAAAATAATTAAACCTGCCACATTTTTCATCATTAAGGGTACTAATGAGTAGTGAGGAGACTCTACTGGAATTTTAAGGCAAGTTATTGTTAGAACGTCAGTCCAACAAGAATCTATGAATTGTTGAATCTTTCTGACATTCTGTGTCTGTAGAAGCTTTAGTGTTTCTGTATTTTCATGTGTGACTCTCAGATGTGTGTTTTTCTGCTGCTTTTGGATGGAAACAGATGCAAAGTGCTGCTCTGCTGTCAGTCCTGGTCCTGGTTCCACAGCTGGTGGGCGGTCTTCCTGGGGTTCCTCCTGTGGACTGCAGTGATATCTACGACCAGGACAACAGCAGAGCCAGTGGAGTTTACACCGTCTATCCCATAGAAGACACATATGGGGTCCAGGTACGCTCTCCCACTTTCAGCTCATGATGGACAGTTATGGAGAAAACAGACATTTTTAGAAAACATGGCTAGCTTTAGTACAAGTTGGTGTTATTTTTCATGATCGTGATAGAAAAACGTACAACATGAGCTTATTAAAAGCTGAAAGTGAGAAAATGAAACAAAATAATGTTTCAGTGTTTGATTAGTCAATCAGAACACTAAGAGTTGGGTTACCTAAATATGTGTGTGTGTGTGTGTGTGTGTGTGTGCGCGTGTGTGTGTGCGCGTGTGTGTGTGTGCGCGTGTGCGTGCGTGTGTGTGTGTGTGTCTGTCTCCAGGTGCACTGCGACATGGATTCCCTCGGAGGACAGTGGATGGTGAGAACTTGACCTGGTCCCTTTCAGTTGTCTGATGAATCATCCGGTTCACTTCTGTCCTGTTCCCTCAGGTCTTCCAGAGGAGGATGGACGGTTCTCTGAACTTCTACAGACCCTGGGATTATTACAGGACGGGCTTTGGTTCTGCTGATGGAGAGATCTGGTTGGGTGAGATAGAAATCAAAGCAATGCGTTGATGCCAATGTTGGTGCTAACACCTTCCTGGGTTTCAGGTCTGGAGAATCTCTTCCAGCTCTGTTTGAGGAAAAAATATGAGCTGCTGGTCGACATGGAGGAGTTTGAAGGAAACAAGGCGTACGCTCGCTACTCCTCCTTCTCCATTGGTCCAGAGGATGAAGGATACAAACTGGAGGTGACGGGATTCACTGATGGAGGAGCAGGTAGGTCTCTGATCAGAAACACTAGGACACCAGGAGAAATGGAGTTTTGAGGCCTTCTTTATAATCAGTCCTCACAAAGTGGCTTACCCCAACAACCTCCCTGCAGACGGGCTCTGTAGTTTCTACAAAGTCTAGATCAACTCTGAAAGCAGGAAGCTTAAGAACAAAATGACAAATGTGTGTTTGTGTTTCTGCAGGAGACGCTCTGAGCTACAACAGTGGAATGAAGTTCTCCACCTTTGACAAAGACCAGGATGCCTGGCATGACAACTGTGGGAAAAAATCTTTAGGGGCGTTCTGGTATAAAGAGTGCACCTATGCAAACCCTAACGGCATTTATCGTTGGGGGAAAGATGGTGCAATCCAGGCAGTTGGGGTGGAGTGGGAACAATGGAAGGGTTCTAACTATTCTCTGAAGAGCATCAGCTTTAAGATCCGTCCTTTAAGATAATTCTTTGTCTGATGGCATTCCCACATATTAACATGCAATCAAGAAAACAATTGAAGGAAATACATGTTTGCCATACATGAGACATGAGGCCAGGAGGCACATTGCCCGCATGGATTTTAACCCTAATCCTAATTCTTTAAGACAAACGTTCAGCTGTGCAGTTTGGCCTGCTGTGTACAAATAATCAGTGGAACCATTCAGTCACAAGCTAACCTTAATATGTAGATATAAAATTACATGACTGATTGTTAGAAGCTGAATTCAAGTGTTATGTTCCGCTGTCAATAAAGAAGAAGCAGAGCAGTGATGTTTCCACTTTGTTTTTATGTCTGCAATAAATATGGCTGACCTCATGTTCAAGTTCAGGAGTGTCTTGGTTCTTGGTCTTTGAGTAATCTACCATCTAAAACCAGAATGGGTAGATTTCAAACACCATCAAAACAGAGTTGCTGAGAAAATCCATTTGTATATTTTTTATTCTCTACATTGAATCAGAAAAGTCGTGCTCAGGTCCACATCAATAGTATGTACTGTAGGTCAAAGGACGACAGCTCACCAGCTAAAAGCTAACAAAAGAAAATGTCATTCTTGACGTGTTTATTGTGTTCATAGGACAACGTTAGCTTCAGTCAGATGATCCTGACAACGTTTTCTTTTAGAAGGACGAGTCTTTGTCAAAAGTAAAAAACAATTTTGCGTTTAGAGAAAAGGCCTGTTCTCTTTTAATTCTGTTTTTATTTTTGCAATAAAATAAAAATATTTTTTATTTTAAAAGTGATACGATTGCAAAGCAGGATGACATTTTTCGAATGCGTCATGATATGTATGACGTAGCAGACCCAAGTGCTGGAACCCGAAGTAAACTCAGACATAATAGGAAGAAACAAAAAGATTTACTTTTCCAGATGGGAAAATTAGTAGAGTCTTTAGACTTCGTAATTTGGATGATGGCTAGCAATAACAGCAGACGAGGTAAGACAGGAATCTCCCTGGACAATGATGTTTGCGGATGACATTGTAATTTGCAGTGAGAGTAGAGAGCAGGTGGAGGAACAGCTAGAGAGGTGGAGGTTTGCTCTGGAAAGAAGAGGCATGAAGGTCAGTCGTAGTAAGACAGAATACATGTGTCTGAACGAGAGGGATCAAGGTAGAAGCGTTAGGTTACAGGGGGCTGAGGTGAAGAAGGTGCAGGAGTTTAAGTACTTGGGGTCAACAGTTCAGTGTGATGGGGAGTGTGGAAAAGAGGTGAAGAGGCGAGTGCAGGCAGGTTGGAGCGGGTGGAGGAAAGTGTCAGGAGTGTTGTGTGACAGAAGAGTGTCAGCAAGACTCAAAGGAAAGGTGTACAAGACAGTGGTGAGACCAGCTCTGCTCTATGGGTTAGAGACGGTAGCAGTGAGACAGAGACAAGAGGCTGAGATGGAGGTAGCGGAGATGAAGATGTTGAGGTTCTCCTTAGGAGTGACCAGGTTAGACAGGATAAGGAACGAGTACATCAGAGGGACGGCTCATGTTGCCTGTGTTAGCGACAAAGTCAGAGAAGCCAGACTGAGATGGTTTGGACATGTTCAGAGGAGGGATAGTGGATATATTGGTAGAAGGATGTTGGAGATGGAGCTGCCTGGCAGGAGGGCAAGAGGACGGCCAAAGAGGAGATACATGGATGTCTTAACAGAGGACATGAAGTTGGCTAATGTTAGGGTAGAAGATGTCCATGATAGAGTGAGGTGGAAAAGGATGATTCGCTGTGGCGACCCCTGATGGGAAAAGCCGAAAGAGAAAGAAGCTAGCAATAACAGCAGTCTTGCCGTAGTTGGAATTTCTACATGGCAGGATGCGAAACGAAACGGGAGTCTTGGCGTGGTTGAAGTAATGTGTGGCAAGAGTCGTGGCGTGGTTAGCATACTCGTGGCTGCTCTCAGAGAGGATTGTTCCATGTGGACACTCGTGGAAATGGACCTGAGAGCGAGGTGACAAAGCGAGGTAAGTACAAAGACAAACTTGAAGACAAGACTTAACTTGGCGACCAGACAAAGCACCATTAGGAGCGAACAAACTGGCAATGAATCCTGGGGCTGGATCTCCTTATGTAGGCTGGTAGTAAATGAGGTGAGTGTGGTTCCAATGATGAGGGCAGAGCAGAGAGGGGAGGAGGAGGAGAGACTGCCAGAGGCACCATGACCGAATGTCTTCTTTAGTATTGAAGGCTGCAGACCCCTGACCTACACTTCCCAATGGTCAGTGGGCACAGACCACAATTGAGGCTACTGTGCCATTTCAGTTTGAATCATATGAGTCAGGGTTCCTTTTTTTTTTACCGCAATTATGTGCCAACTGCGGATGCCAACCGCAAGAAGAAGAAGAGAAAAAAAGAGCCTTACAACACAGCACAGAGCACAAGGAGGTGAGAAGCTAGACTGTGCCAGTGCCCATCCCAGCTACTTTTGGGCAAAGACGGGTACATCCTTAACAGTTTGTTGCAGGACCTGTCGCTCAGTCTGGGCGTGTGCAAATAATATATCACTTCCTCTAAAAAAGCTCCATGCTAAAGTAACAAAACAAAGATGTATTTCATTTGTTTGTGCTGACTACAGAAGTTAAAGTATGTGTGTTAGTGTAACAACACACTGCAGGTACGCACATGTGTGTTAGTGTAACAACAGACTGCAGGTACATGTATGTGTTAGTGTAACAACAGACTGCAGGTACACGTGTGTGTTAGTGTAACAACAACATGTATCATAACCCCCCCCCCCCCCCCCCAG
Source organism: Oryzias latipes (assembly GCF_053564925.1). Taxonomy (NCBI): domain Eukaryota; kingdom Metazoa; phylum Chordata; class Actinopteri; order Beloniformes; family Adrianichthyidae; genus Oryzias; species Oryzias latipes. The sequence continues at coordinate 26,536,209 of NC_136255.1, forward strand.
ACGGACGAGAAGGTTTGTCCGGATGTTCCCGATGGAATCGAGCCAATAGTCCCTTGTCCAGGATGTCCCACTTGGCCACCCGCTGGCGATGCTCAGGACCGTAGCCTTCCCAGTCCACCAGGTACTGTAAACCATGGCCCACTCTCCGAGAAGATAGAAGTCTCTTGATGGTGTAGACCAGACCACCATCCACGACGCGCAGTGGGGGGGGGGGTGCCTCCCGCACAGCATGTAGGGGACTCTCCCTTGCAGGCTTCAGCTTGCTCATGTGGAATACAGTCCAAGAGCCAGTTTCACAGCAACTGGGTTGATGAGCTTAGGGATTAAAAAAGGCCCAATGAAACGGGGATGCAGCTTCCGTGGCCCACCTTTCAGGGGTACATCAGCTGAGGACAGCCACACTTTGTGTCCAACTCTGTACTGTGGTGCCACAGACCGCCGGCGGTTGGCCACTTTGGATAACCGCTCTTGATTTTCCATCAAGCGAGTACGAAACACCATCCAAGTGCGCTGGCAGCGTTGAACAAAGGCAGCAGGACCTGAAGTGGATGCTATGCCCTCTTGATGGGGGAAGAGAGGAGGTTGGTAACCACAAACTGCATGGAAGGGAGAAAAACCTGAGGAGTTGACTAGAGAGTTGCGGGCATACTCTGCCCAAGGGAGCTGATTTGTCCAAGTGGAGGGATTCTTTGAACACATGGCACGCAACGTTGTTTTCCAGATCTTAATTGTAGCACTCCACCTGGCCATTAGTCTGTGGATGAAATCCTGAACTTAAACTGAAATTGACCTTTATCCCCAAGAGGTTACAAAACTTCTTCCAAAAGGCTGACACAAACTGTGGTCCCCGGTCAGAAACAATATTCTCTGGCAGTCCATTGTCACGCTTCTCAGATTATGGGTCTAGGCGCATTATTTCAGAGTTCGTCTCTAGGAGCCCAAGGTGTGTAAATGAAAACACAGGACAGCAATGAGAGTAAAATGCAATCGATTGTATTAAAAGAAAATAAAACATTTAAACAATACAAAAAAAACCTGACCTAGAAAGGGTCAGAAAAAACAGAAATCAAGAATTGAACAAAAGCAAACCACAGTCATTTCACTGCGTGTACTGAAATAAATCAGATTAGCCATAATCTTTGTAGAAAACAAAAACAAGAGAAACAATATTCTTATCAAAAATCAAACAGCTGTTTCAAATTGAATTCAAAGTGTGTGTACACACACAAGTCAAACAATTCAATGTGTCAAGGTTCAAGGTTTCTAAGTTTCAAATCTTAAATCAAAATGTACTTTAAAGTTACAAATTAACTTTTTCCATTATTAATCAAAGTAGAATAATTATAAACAAATTAAACATTCAAATGTTGCGCAACATGGTTGTTCAATCCATCATATATGTGACAACGAGCAGTTGTCACATTAAAGAAACAGACAGAAAAGGTTAATTGACAGAGTTTATTAGTTTAATGCAGTTAAAGTTAAGCAGCAGCAATGTTCTTCTAGGTCAGGAGCACCTGTTAAAGCACATAGATTTAAATATTTATGTTTTACAGCTGCTGCATGTATGTCTATGCCTTGTCTGATTGTGGTGACTCACCTCTGTTTTCTGTCAGGAATGGTCCACCAGCAAAAGAGGTCCCTAAGGGTACAAGGACCTTATATTGGTTCCAGGGAGGGAACCAAAATCATTGTAAAGTTAACAGGGGGGATTTAGATTAGTAATTTTATTATTGGAGTGAATTATTGAAATGTTTTAGGAACAGTCTGTGAATTCTATTTTTGCAGGGGGAAATGTTCTATTTTTATAGGGTTTGGGGAAACTTTGAATGTACATATTTTAACACATTGTGTAAAAAGATTATCTGTGGGACCCTGGGTGGATGGTAGCTCCCAAAGGAGAAATCCTATAAAGGTGGGAGTTGTAACCATTGAAAGGTTGTTGTTGGTTGGTGGTTAGAGCTTGGGCCATGACTGTGAAATGCCAACAGAAGAAATTGGAAAATAAAGTTTGAGCTAAAACCAAGTCCTGAGACTCCGCCTGTGCTTCTACCATGAGGATGGCCTCCAAGACTACGAGCTGAACATGACAAGTGGTGTCAGGAGCAAACAATTAAAAGCACAGTGCAGAAAAAGACTGAGACCCCTCATCTTCCTTTGGATGATGATAAAGCCACCTCATCTCACTAGGAAGGAGCGGCTGCTCCTGATGAACCAGATAAATTGGAGGAGTTGACTACTTTGGTGAAGACCCTCATCCAATCTCAGGCGTCCAGAGATAAACTGGTGGGAAAGGAGTCTGTACGCCAAGACCAAAGATGGAAAAAACTCCAGCATCAATCTCAGCTGCTCCAAACCCAAGAAAATAATTAAAAGATGATTTTGAAACCAGAGCGGAGCAGGAGGATGATGATGATGATGTTGGAGAAGGGGCTGATGACGTGCACCTTGCTATGCCAACCAGCTATGGACCTGTCCCACCCACACAACGGGGACCAATACTGCAAAAACAACCCAAGATCTTACCACTTTCGCCTGAAGATGACATCAAACACTATCTCATGACATTCGAAAGGATAGCTACTGTTTGCCGCTGGCCTAAAGAGGAATGGGTTATTCAGCTCATCCCATTGCTCACAGGTAAAGCACGAAGTGCATATGTGCTTATGGATTTTGATGACTCTGAAGACTATGAGAAGGTCAAAGAAGTATTTCTGGCCAAATATGAGATGTACGCCTGAGGGAACTTTTCAACAAATGGGTGAAACCGGAAGCCTGCACTGTGAAAGAGATTTCTGAGAAGTTAATCCTGGAGCAGTTTCTTCGGATGATGAACCCAGAAATGGAAATTTGTATTCGTGAAAGTGATCCACAGTCTGCAGAAGAGGCTTCACGTCTAGCAGAAGTTTTTCTATCAGCTAGAAGCGGAAGAGGAAGACCTAACTTTGGCCGTGACAGCTACTTCTCTGGGCGGAGTTAGTCTTATGCGGGTGAAAGGGGTGGTCAAACACAGAGTGGAACACATAGTAGGCCCAGACAATTTTCAGCTAAAGCCAAGGAGAGCAGACGTTCATTTTCTAGTTCTAAGCAGGATGTCCACTGTTATCAATGTAATGAAATAGGCCACACCCAGTATACTTGTCCTGCCACTAGACAAAATCCACCTTCCCTGCTATGTACAGTGCCTAGACCCTCTCAGCCGGTTCAGGTCCAGAAAGAAGTTGTGACAGTACCTGTACTGATTAATGGTCAGAGAAAAGAGGATTTGCTAGACACTGGTTGCTTTAAATCGGTTGTTCTGGACAGTCTGGTTCAAAGAGATTTATGGAATGAAGCTACTGCTACCATCGGTTGTGTTCATGGTGATGAGAAAGTGTATCGTACTGCTGAAGTTTATTTAACTATAGATGGTCAAACTTATCTCATGCCAGTAGTCCTTGTGCCAGAGCTGCCCTTTTCTGTTATATTGGGTAGGGATGTACCTTTGCTTTTTGATTTAATACAATGAGCGCATGCAAAGATGGATGGAGGCGTTTGTGAGACATCTGTTCAGGCTCAGAGGAAGCCAGTTGGATCAGATCATCAGCATGCAGTTTCTCTTTGCAATATAGTAACAACAAGAGCAAATTCATCTAGAAATCTCCTTGAGGAGCTGCCTTTTCACAACAGCGAGTTAGAAATATCTCCTGTGAAAGTGAGACAATCTAGAGCTCAGAGAAGAAGAGAAAAGTTCTTAGCTACAGCTGAAACAGAGTGTGATGATGAGAAACAACCCAGCCACGTTTTGGATTTCCAAGTTCCAGCTGATATAGCTGCTCTCCAAAGAGCTGACCCTAGACTTAAAGTATGGTTTGACAAAGTATCAGAAATAGAAGGGGAGAAGAGCGGTAGAGTAGAGTGTCTGACATATAAGATTTATCTGATAAAAATAGCATCCTTTACCAACATCATGGAACAGTTGAACCCTTAGCACTGCCGCAATGTCTTACAGAGAAAGTTATGGGGATTGGTCATTCCATCCCATGGGCTGGTCACTTAGCTTTCCAGAAGTCACTCAACAGAATAGCTAATAGGTTTGTCTGGCCTGCTATGTATACCCAGTTAAAGGAGTTCTGTTTAAATTATTGTATTGAAGTGTGGGGAAATTGCTACAAAACTAATTTGCATCCTTTAGTTATAATCCAAAAGCGAGCCATCAGATTAGTTCACAAAGTTAAATATAATGAGCATACCAATCCACTTTTTCTTAATACATTTAATTTAAAATTGCAGGACTTGGTAGATTTTAAAACGGCCCAAATCATGTATAAAGCTTCAATAAATTCTCTGCCGACTAACATTCAATCTTTATTTCAAAACAGAGATGCTGTTAATAAATATAAATTGAGAGGAATCAACAAATTCTGTCAACCTAAAATAAGGACAACATTAAAATCGATGTGTATCTCAGTAAAGGGTGTCTCACTCTGGAACAATTTATCGGACAACATGAAAACTTGTAAAAATCTTGTTCATTTTAAAGTTATGTTTAAAAGATATATAATGAATGTGTACCAAGATGCAATGTAACAATGATGAGTATGTGTAGTCTTGGACTTTGGAAGGATCGTTATCAAAGTAGTTCTTTTGTTTTGTTTTATTTAGTTTTATTCTGTTATTGTTTCCTTTATAGGGGGTTTGGTGTTTGGTCGGAGTTTTTGGGCATGTCTGTCTGTCGTCATCAGGTGTTTTTTGTATGTTAGCGTTATTATGTCAAATGTTTAATTTCGTTGTTTTGTTGTTACGAGTGTTGTTGAGTGGGGGTTTGGATTTTTATAAGATTTCGCTTCTTCCATTCCCCTTTCAAAGCTTATTTTCCAAGTCATGTATTGACTTATATTTTCTTTTTCCAGGTAAATGTTGATTTGATTTGAAATAAACTTGTTACTACTACTATGTAAAATATGTCAGTTAACAGCACCACAGGGAGTTGCCCGGGCTCCACTCCAGCCTTTACCACTCATTGAGACCCCCTTTGACAGAATAGGCATGGACATAGTGGGGCCACTTGAGAAAAGTTCATCAGGTCATAAATACATTTTGGTTATTTGGGATTATGCCACACGTTACCCAGAAGCTTTTCCCCTGAGATCAGTTAAAGTAAGACAAATAGCAAACTGCCTTATTCAGCTGTTCTCCAGAGTTGGCATACCGAAAGAGATTCTGACAGGCTGTGGCACCAACTTCCTTTCCAAACTGTTTAAACAAGGGTATAATCTGCTAGGAGTTAAGGGCATTAAGACCACCCCCAGACAGATGGACCGGTCGAAAGATTCAATCAAACCCTGAAACCCATGCTACGCAACTTTGTGTCGGAGACGGACGCGGACTGGGACCAATGGCTGCCTTATCTTTTGTTTGTGTGGCAGGATTAATTGGCTCAGGTGCTGTAGGGCAGAGGATTACTAGCAGTGGCCTCATGGGGCGCTATAAAGGGCAAAGAAGCCTTCACTCGGCCAGGGGCAGCATTTGGCCATTGGAACCGCCCACTTCCTGTTTTCACACCTCCGGCTAGCCTCACAGCTCCGGATGAGACCTGCAGGCACAGATTGAGCAAAATACAGCCTCTGCAATCGAGCGCGCCTCCCAGTGCTGAGGACTCAGGTGCCAGCCCAGAATTCTAGGTGGAGGCTATCCCCCAGTTTGGAGTGACGTGTCCTTGGGTGAAGGTTTCACAGTGTGTGTGTGGTCTGCATCACGTGAGTGGGGTGAAATTTTATCTTTGTTCTCTGGGAGCCTCCACCTCCCTTAAGTCTTCTGGTCCTCAGCATACTGAATTTGTTGTGTATGTCTTTTAACGGGTCCATTTTTAATTGGTTTTAATGTTTTGTAATAAAATCATTTTAATTTTTGTACCTCCGTCTCCTGCCTTCTTTTGTGTGCATCTGCCAATAGAAAAATAAACTCCCTCGGGACCACAATTGGCGTTGTCGGCAGGATCGCACACTTGGCAGAGACGTGTGGTTTTTACATTATTCTGTGGTTGTGTTTGGTCACACGCAGACTGTTTTTTTTTGTTCTGTTTTTAATTATTTATTTTTTAATTTTAAAGAAGCAGCAGCTGGTTCCGCTTGGAAGTGAGGAAGGTGATTTGTGCAAGGTAACTTGGCATCCTAATAACCTTGGAAAGTGGACTTTGTTTTTTTGGGACCTCCAGGTTTAAGTAATGGAAGGACAGGTCCAGGATTTGACAGACCTGGTTTCACGGCTGCAAGCTGAAAATGAGAGGCTGCGGCAGCAACAAGCAGCAGCTTCTGGCCCTGGTGCAGCACCTGCCACTTTGGCTGGGCCTTCGACCAATCCTCCCGTGGTTGAGAGACTGTTGTATGTCCCTAGAGACAGAAAATGTCCCATGTTTAGGGGACGGACTGGTATTGGGCTTACGGAGTGGCTTGAGGAGGTGCAGGCTTGCATGAGGACCCGCCATTTAGGTGTAGCCGATCAGGCGTTCTTTTTGTTCGATCACCTGGAGGGAGAGGCCCGCGACGAAATTAAATATCGCCCTGGTTCCGACAGGGAGGACCCGGCTAGGGTCATTGCAGTGCTGCAGGAATTATACGGATGCACTGACTCTTATGTTGCCTTGCAGGAGGCATTTTTTTCTCGTCGGCAGCAGGAAGGTGAGACACTGCATGAATACTCCCTGGCTTTAATGAGCCTAATGGCCTCCGTTAAGGGAGCTGCACCTAGTGGTGTTCCAAATGCAGAGATTTTATTGCGGGATCAATTTGTGGAACAAGTTTTTGACTGTGCCCTACGCCGTGAATTAAAACAGTTTGTGCGCCGACAGCCCACCGCTACGTTGCTGGAGGTTAGGGGTGAGGCAATGCAGTGGGAGCGGGAGGGTCTCCCTGGAGGCGTACGGAGTCGTAGTTACTCCGTCCCCTCTGTCCCTGGGTTCCAGTGTGGCGTTGGGGGTAGTTCCCAATCAGTCCCTCCGGTGTCCGAACTATCGGAGATAAAGGAGATGTTAAGGCTCCAACAAGAGCAGATCCTCCAGATGTCTCAGGACCTGCTACGCCTGCAGAATCCTAGCCAGGCCAGTCGTCCCCCTCGTCGTGGTCCCATTATTTGCAGAAGGTGTCAGCAGCCTGGGCATTTTGCCCAGGATTGTGATGGCGTTCGGGTGGCTCCTTCGGCCCGCCCAGTCTCGCCTACCCAAAGGTCCCGCCAGAGAAATAATAACACCCCATCACCATCGGAAAACTAATGCCCACCGAGTTGTTGAGCCACAGCTCGGAGGGGGCAGCCGCTGGCTCCAAGGGGGAGTTTGATGGACTTCTGGCATCTTGTCCTCATTTACAGGTGTGCATGGGGGGTCGTTCCATTTCGTGTTTAGTGGATACTGGGTCCATGGTATCCACCATCACGGAAAGTTTCTTCAAGCAGAATTTTGAGCCATGGGGACCAGAGCGACTTCGCTCCTGTCAGTGGCTACAATTGAGGGCAGCTAACGGGCTGGCTATACCATATCTTGGCTACTTGGAGTTGGAAGTGGGACTTTGTGGCAAGTTATTGCCACAATGTGGTGTACTAGTAGTTAAAGATATTCCCGGTGGAGGACCTTTACAGGCGCCGGGCGTTTTGGGGATGAACATCATCCAGCGCTGTTACCAAGAGCTCTTTGCCCAGTATGGCAGTGCCCTGTTTGGACAATCTGAGGTGTCCACAGCGCCAGATGTAATTTTTGGGGCCCTGAAACAGTGCCAGCAAGCTCAAGCTACGGTAACCCCCAGCATGTTTAATGTAAGGACACGTGGTCGAAAGGCTCGTTGGATTTCTGGTGGTGTCCTGGCTATCGTTGCTGCCACTTGTTCCGAGCAGTGTGCTGGTTCAGCGGTGTTGTTTGAGCCATGTAGCTCAGGCCTCCCTGCCGGCCTTTTAGCAACTCCATCACTCGTAAGGGTGGAAAGGGGGACAGCCTACATCCCAATCATCAATGTGGGGTCCACCGCTGTGAGACTCCACCCACGTACCCTAGTGGGTACGGTGGCTCCAGCTGGAGTGGTAAGTTTACCCAAGGAAGTGACTGAGGTACAATCGGAAGCCGCTGTGGTGGCTGCTCATGCAGCATCCACCCTGCCTCTGGCTCAGCTGGAGTCAGTAGACCTCTCTGCACTTTCGGCGGGAGAGCAGGAGAAAGTCCGGGCCCTCCTAGGGAAGTATTTAACTGTCTTCTCACTGCATGAGGGGGACCTGGGTTGCACAAGCCTAATCACTCATGAGATTCCCTTGGTGGATGATGCTCCAGTCCGGCAGCGCTATAGGCGCATTCCCCCATCGGATTATGTGGCGGCTAAGGAGCATATTAACAATTTACTCCAGTCTCAGGTGATTCGTGAGAGCAGCAGCCCCTTTGCGTCCCCAATCGTTTTGATCCGCAAAAAAGATGGTGGTCTCCGGCTTTGCGTGGATTACAGGCAGTTGAATAGCAGGACTAGGAAAGATGCTTTTCCACTTCCTCGAATAGAGGAATCCTTGGATGCCTTGTCCGGAGCTCGTTGGTTCTCCACCCTGGACTTAGCCAGCGGTTACCATCAGGTGGCGGTGGCAGAGGCAGATCGTCCTAAGACCGCGTTCTGCACACCATTTGGCCTTTTTGAGTGGAACCGCATGCCCTTTGGCCTTTGCAACGCCCCCAGCACCTTTCAAAGGCTGATGCAGCGAATGTTTGGCGAGCAACAAGGTCAGTCCTTGCTTTTGTACCTGGATGACATCATTGTCTTTTCTTCGACAATCGAGCAGCATCTGGAGCGATTAGAGCTGGTACTTGAGAGACTGCAGCTCGAAGGGCTTAAGGTTAAGCTCGCCAAATGTGCCTTTTTTCAGCACCAGGTGCATTATCTGGGTCATGTGATGTCGGACCAGGGAGTCTCTACAGACCCTGGCAAGGTGGAAGCGGTGGCTAATTGGGAGCCCCCTACTACAGTGTTCCAGCTGCGATCGTTTATTGGCTTTGCCAGCTATTATAGACGTTTTGTGGAGGGATTTGCCAAGTTGGCTGCACCGCTGCACCGGTTAGTGGCAGAGCTGGAGGGAAACAAGGTCAGAAAAAAGTCTGCACGTGGTTTAACTAACCACTGGACGGAGGAATGCCAGCGCAGCTTTGAGGCTTTAAAGGCTAAGCTGACTACAACACCAGTCCTGGCGTATGCAGACTTCTCCCGCCCTTTCATCTTAGAGGTCGATGCTAGCAACGGAGGCCTTGGAGCTGTTCTTTCCCAAGAACAAGAGGGTAAGGTGCGGCCAATAGCCTACGCTAGTCGAGGCTTGCGGCCTACCGAGAGGAACCCAGTCAATTATAGCTCCATGAGATTGGAATTTTTGGCACTAAAATGGGCAGTAGCTGAGAAATTCAGGGAGTACCTTTTGGGACAGAAGTGTATTGTGTACACTGACAACAACCCCCTCAGCTATCTGTCCACCGCCAAGCTTGGTGCCATGGAGCAACAGTGGGCAGCACAGCTGGCAGCGTTTGACCTGGAGATAAGGTACCGCTCGGGCCGCAGCAACAGAAATGCAGATGCTCTGTCAAGGCAGCACTTTCCAGACATGCAGGCCTGGAGAGATGTTCTTCCGGGTAGCTGCTTGCCCATGTCGTTGCAGCAGGTGCAACAGACGGAGACTGTCGGTACAACCCAAGCCACCATGGTTGCCCTGCCCCATCACAGCCCCTCTGACATGGCTTCACTTCAAGGGGCTGATCCTGTTCTAAAGGAGTTTCTGCCTTTCTGGGAACGTCAGACTCGCCCAAGCCCAGAGGAGCGTAGGCAGTTGTCCTCACCCACGCTGGCATTGCTTCGACAGTGGAACCGGCTGGTTGAGCAAGGTGGGGTTCTGTACAGAAGGGTCTTTCGAGATGATGGTGGGGAGGCAGTGTTGCAAATCCTGCTTCCTGGCTCGATCAGGGAGGAAGTGTTGACGGCAGTCCATCAGCAGCATGGTCATCAGGGTGTAGACAGGACCCTTGACCTGCTACGGCAGCGCTGTTATTGGCCTGGTATGTCAGCTGAGGTGGCAGAGTGGTGCAGTCAGTGTGAGCGCTGCCAAGTAGCTAAAGTCACTCGTCCCGCAGCCCGCGCCCCCATGGGTCATTTGCTGGCCTCCAAGCCCAATGAGATTTTGGCTATGGATTTTTCGGTGCTGGAGCCAACTACCAGTGGCATAGAGAATGTTCTTGTCATTACTGATATCTTCAGTAAATACACCATGGCGGTTGCGACTCGGGATCAGCGTGCTGCAACAGTGGCCCAGGCCTTGGTCACAGAATGGTTTTCAAAATTTGGCGTTCCAGCTCGGATACATTCCGATCAAGGTCGGAGCTTTGAGAGCGCCCTCATTCAACAACTCTGTGACCTCTATGCAGTAGAGAAGTCTCGCACCACACCTTACCACCCAGAGGGTAATGGTCAGTGTGAACGCTTCAACAGAACCCTCCACGACCTTCTCAGAACTCTACCAGTGTCCCGGAAGCGGGACTGGAACGTGTGCCTGCCGCAGCTCTTGTATTCTTATAACACGACTCCCCATCATTCAACGGGTGAGTCACCATTTTTTCTGATGTTTGGACAGGAGCCAAGGCTTCCAGTTGACTTCCTGTTAGGAAGAGTGCAAGAGCCAGTGGAGGGCACTGTGCAGGAGTGGGTCCAGGAACACAAAGCTCGGCTAAAACTGGCTTTTGAGGGTACCAGAGAGAAGCTGCTTGCAGCTGCTGATCGCAGGAAGTGAGGTCATGATGAGGGGGTAAGGGACCCTCCTTTGAGTGAGGGGCAGTTGGTCTTAGTGCGTGACCTGGGGTTTAGAGGACGACAGAAAATCAGGGATTTGTGGGATCACAGGGTGCACAGAGTATTAAAGGCACCCAGAGAGGGGGGCTCAGTGTACACCATTTCCCCCAGGGATGAACCCTGTACACCCCGACAAGTCCATCGGTCCTTACTGAAGGCCGTGGTCAGGCGAGGACCAGACAAAGAGTTGGCTGGTTGCCCTCCGAGCCAACCCCCACAAAGTTCTTTCTCCCAAGAGGACCCAATAGAGAACGGGGACTGGTTTGTTCTAAGGGAGGACCGCACTAGTGAGGCGGTAGAGGACAACCAACCTGAACTGCATCTTGGACAGGTGGCACCAGTCTTCTCTGAGGCTGATTCCGCGGCAGCTGCTGTACCCTGTGCTTCCGGAGTCACTTTACAAGCTGACCGGGATAGGAGTAGCGTGCCAGTGCGCCGGACGTCACGGCCCACTGCTGGACAGCACTCCAACCCTCACCGGCTTCCTCGGGCCGTAGGGGAGGAGCAAAGCTCCTCCTCAGTAAGCATATCATCTGCTGTTGCTTTTAGACCATGGCTGTAGTTTACTTTGAATCATCGTCGGGTCGACGATGCATTTTGTGGGGGAGGATTGTGGCAGGATTAATTGGCTCAGGTGCTGTAGGGCAGAGGATTACTAGCAGTGGCCTCATGGGGCGCTATAAAGGGCAAAGAAGCCTTCACTCGGCCAGGGGCAGCATTTGGCCATTGGAACCGCCCACTTCCTGTTTTCACACCTCCGGCTAGCCTCACAGCTCCGGATGAGACCTGCAGGCACAGATTGAGCAAAATACAGCCTCTGCAATCGAGCGCGCCTCCCAGTGCTGAGGACTCAGGTGCCAGCCCAGAATTCTAGGTGGAGGCTATCCCCCCAGTTTGGAGTGACGTGTCATTGGGTGAAGGTTTCACAGTGTGTGTGTGGTCTGCATCACGTGAGTGGGGTGAAATTTTATCTTTGTTCTCTGGGAGCCTCCACCTCCCTTAAGTCTTCTGGTCCTCAGCATACTGAATTTGTTGTGTATGTCTTTTAACGGGTCCATTTTTAATTGGTTTTAATGTTTTGTAATAAAATCATTTTAATTTTTGTACCTCCGTCTCCTGCCTTCTTTTGTGTGCATCTGCCAATAGAAAAATAAACTCCCTCGGGACCACATTTGCATACCGGTAAGTGCCACAAGCATCAACAGGTTTTTCACCTTTTGAACTTCTTTATGGTCGCCAGGTCAGAGGACCACTTGATCTCCTCAAAGATTACTGGGAGAAGCCAGTGACGGATAAAGACAATGTGGTGTCCTACGTCCTGAAGATGAGAGAGAGGCTTGAAAAGATGAGTACGTTGGCACAAGAACACATGAGAGCAGCACAAGCACAACAAAAGACGTGGTATGACAAGAAAGCCAGAGATCGAATTTTCCAGGTTGGTCAGCAGGTGTTGTTGCTACTCCCCACCAGTGACAATAAGCTGTTGGCCAGATGGCAGGGTCCTTACAGCATCACCAAACGTTTGGGTGAGGTCACCTATGAACTTTACATGCCTGAAAAATTGAAAAAACATCAGCGCTTCCATGTAAATCTGTTGAACGAGTTTCAGCTACCAGCATCGAACAAGCAGGAGTGCAACCAGACACTCTTTATCCGGGTTGCTGATGATGAGGAGGAGAGGGAGCAGTTGTTTCCACATGAAGAAATGGCATCCAGTCCTGTTGATGTGTCACATCTCCAACCGGATCAGCAGAGGGTGGTGGGGCAATTATTGGATGCAGACCTTTTCAAGGAGACACCGGGATTCACCACATTGGTTCAGCACAAGGTTCACCTGAAGGAAGATGCAGTTCCCCGTCGAAGGTACTACAGAATTCCAGAACGTTTGGTTGTAAAGCTCGAAAAAGGAGATTGAACTGATGAAGCTGGGCGACATTGAGCCGTCAACCAGTGAGTGGTGCAGTCCTGTGGCATTGGTCCCAAAGAAGGATGGATCACTGAGATTTTGCATTGATTTCAGATATCTAAATGCAGTATCAAACCTCCAGTCATACCCGTTGCCACGAATAGATGAACTGTTGGAGAGGGTTGGAAAATCAAAATTCATCACCACGCTCGACTTGAGTAAAGGCTACTGGCAAGTGGCACTTGCACAAGATACCAAGGAGCTGACAGCATTTACCACACCTTACGGCAAGTTTCAATTCAAGGTGATGCCATTTGGTCTCCAGGGGGCACCAGTGACATTTCAGAGACTCGTGGATGAGATTCTGATAGATGTTCCCCAGTTTGCAGCGGCATATCTGGATGATGTTATCATTTTCAGCCACTCCTGGCAGGACCACATGTCTCATCTACGCCATGTTCTCCATCTAATAAAAGCAGCAGGACTGACGATCAACCCAGGCAAATGTGTTGTAGCCCAACAACAGGTCGAGTATTTGGGCCATGTTGGGGGTCAGGGTCTGGTAAAACCACGTGTTGGCAAAGTGGAAGCCATTCAGGAATATCCAATACCCACAACCAAGAAGAAAGTGCGAGCCTTTGTAGGGCTGGTTGGGTGGTACAGTAAATTTATTCCCCATTTTGCAGATCAAGCAGCTGTTCTTACTGATCTCACCAGGGCTTCTGCACCTAACAAGGTTGTTTGGACTGAGGACTGTGATGCAGCTTTTCGGGATTTGAAGATGGCCATCACAAGTGAGTCTGTTCTATACAGCCCTGACTTCACTCAACCTTTCATCCTGCAAACAGATGCATCTGATGTTGGACTTGGTGCAGTCTTGGTTCAAGAAGCTGAAGGACAGAGACATCCAGTGCTGTTCCTAAGCAGGAAACTCCTCGACCGAGAGACCCGATACTCTAAGGTGGAGAAGGAGTATTTGGCCATGAAGTGGGCGATTGACTCTCTGAGGTACTATCTACTGGGGCGCCACTTCTTCCTAGAGACAGATCATCGTGCCCTGCAATGGCTGAGGAGAATGAAAGACTCCAATACGCGTCTCACTGCATGGTACCTGTCTCTTCAAGCCTATGATTTCACAGTTCAATATCGAGCAGGAAAGACCAACTGTGTGACTGTTTGTCCTGTGTTCATGAGAATTGATGTACTGTAAACTTGGGAGATGGGGGTGAGGAAATGTGACAACAAGCAGTTGTCACATTAAAGAAACAGACAGAAAGGGTTAATTGACAGAGTTTATTAGTTTAATGCAGTTAAAGTTAAGCAGCAGCAGCAATGCTCTTCTAGGTCAGGAGCACCTGTGAAAGCACATAGATTTAAATATTTATGTTTTACAGCTGCTGCATGTATGTCTATGCCTTGTCTGATTGTGGTGACTCACCTCTGTTTTCTATATCAGGAATGGTCCGCCAGCAAAAGACTGCACCGGAAAGACTCACCGATGAGCAGGTTTCTTTGGGGTTAATGAAATGGAAATTTTGAGGTTTCCAAATATGTATCAAGAAGGTGTTTTAGGCGTCCTGGTGTGGCCACAGCAGCAACAGCTGAGAGCTAAGAGCAGGAAGCAGCCAGCAGGAAGTAGTAAGAAGCAAGCAGGAAGTGCACCCACTGACCTGGAGCTTACATACACATTGACCCTTTCAAAATAAAGGTGGGGCCAGGTGTTCCCACTTAGTCTGATGGCTAGGGGTTACACCATGCAGGCGAAACACCTCTTGGCACCACTGCTGCCAAGTCCTCAGCCGAAGGAAGTTGTCGAAGAGTCACAGCATGTGCCAGCTTAGAAAAACGGTCGATTATGGTAAGAATTACAGAGTTACCTTCGGAGTCTGGGATCCCGGTGATAAAGTCCATGGCTATATGAGACCAAGGTCTAGAGGGCATTGGTAGGGGCTGAAGAAGTCCAGCAGGGGGTCTCCGGGGAACCTTGACACTGGCACAAACAGGGCATGATGACACAAAGGCTCTAATGTCTGAGGACATCATGAGCCACCAGAACCGCTGAGATACTAAAAAGACAGTCCGAGTGACTCCTGGATGGCAGGCTAAACGGGAACAGTGGCCCCACTTAAGCACCTGTGGACGCAGGCTTGAGGGGACAAACAGGCAACCAGCTAGGCAGCCAGCCGGAACAGAGAGGTTGTTTGTCCCTGCAATCTTAACCTTACGTTCCAAGGCCCAGCGAGTCGTGGCCACCACTAAGGCAGGTGGCAAAATGGTGGAGTCCTGCGCAGAATCCACAGCTACGTCGTCCTGGAATTGTCGCGACAGCGCATCAGGCTTGATCTTCTTTGTACCAGGTCGATAGGACAAGGAGAACCTAAATCTGTCAAAAAAGTGCCCACCGTGCCTGGCGAGGATTAAGTCTCTTAGCAGTTCAAATATACTGAAGGTTCTTATGGTCAGTCCAAATGAGAAATGGCTGCTCGGCACCTTCCAACCAGTGACGCCATACTTCAAGAGCCAGTTTAACTGCCAAGAGCTCCCTGCTCCCTATATCGTAATTTCTCTCTGCAGGAGAGAGCTTACCGGAGAAAGACGCACAGGGATGAATTTTATTTTCAGACGCCCTCTGAGACAGTACAGCCCCCACTTCAGAGTCAGACGCATCCACCTCCACAATAAACTGTTTGGTGGTGTCGGGCTGAACCAGAATGAGGGCCGAAGAGAAACGTCGCTTTAGCTCGGAAAAGGCATTCCTGGCCCCCTCATCCCAGCCAAAACGTGCCTTTTCCGAAGTGAACTTGTGCAGGGGTGCAGCAACGCCACTGAAATTTCTAATAAAGCGCCTATAAAAGTTTGCAAAGCCAAGAAACCTTTGTAGTTGTTTCTTCCCTGTTGGTGTGGGCCACTCTAAGACAGCATTAATCTTGGCACGATCCATGTGAACAGAACCCGGAGAAATTACATGGCCCAGAAATGTGATTTTGGTAGAGTGAAACTCACATTTCTCCGCTTTGCAGAACAGCTGGTTCTCCAGGATATGCTGAATAACTGCCTGGACGTGCTGCACATGGGTGTCTACATCAGGAGAAAAAAATCAAAATGTCGTCAAGATAGACAAACACGAATCTATTAATCATGTCCCCAAGAACATCATTAATGAGACACTGGAAGACTGCCGGAGCATTGGTCAGTCCAAAGGGCATAACTAAATATTCAAAATGTCCATTGTGGGTGTTGAAGGCCGTCTTCCATTCGTCTCCCTCTCATATGCGTACCAGATGGTAAGCACTGCGTAGGTCCAGCTTGCTGAATATCTTGGCACCTTTCACCAGGTCAAAGGCAGAATGAAGCATAGGGAGAGGGTAAGTATTACCGACAGTGATATTGTTTAACCCCCTGTAGTCAATGCAGGGACGCAATCCACCATCGCGTTTCCCGACAAAGAAAAATCCTGCTCCTGCTGGGGAGGAAGAAGGCCGTATGATACCAGCTTGAAGGCTCTCATAAAGGTACTGCTCCATGGTTTCTCGTTCAGGGGAACTAACTGGGTAGAGGTGTCCCCTGGGTGGTTGAGTACCTGGGAGAAGATCTAAAGAACAGTCATATGGTCAAAGGGGAGGCAGAGACTTTGCTCGAGTCTTACAAAACACCTCACGCCTGTTGTGATAAACAGAGGGTACTTTGCTGAGGTTAGGTGACTCGGCACATGGGGTCCTCAGGGCTGAGGAGCGTGTGGTGGCAGCATTCAGACAGTTCATCAAGCAATAGGAACTCCAGGATAAGACTCTACCCGAGACCCAGTCAATATGGGGCCTGTGTCTGCACAGCCACAGATAACCTAAGATGACTGGAGGTCTCATGGTCACGACCACAAAAAAGGACATAAGTTCATTGTGATTACCGGATGCAGTCACTTTCACAGGTACAGTACGAGCAGTCACTTTGTGGATTAAAGAGCCGTTGATTGCATTAATATGTAGAGCCGAACTCAAGGTGTGAGTGGGGATCCTGAGTCTTTCCACCACTTCTTGAGAGATCAGATCTCCATCTGAGCCAGAGTCAATAAGAGTGTCAAACTCACCCTTTAGCTGATCATGTGACACCAGGAGGCTGGTAGGAGGTCTGGAGCCCCCAGCTCCAGATGCGGACTCCGAGCCCCCAGCTCCAGATGCGGACTCCAAGACCCCAGCTCCAGACGCGGACTCCGAGCCGAAGCCACCAGCCGTTTGCTGTCCAGGCTCGCATTGCCGTACTGCGCGGCCTCCCGGCCGCCCTCCGGACCCGCCTCGCCGGACTGCACAGCCTCCCGGCCGTCCTTCAGATTGTGTTGGCCCATGTGTTAGCCTTTTGGGCCCCCTCCTCTTTGGCTCTAGGTGGAACTTCGGTGCTGTTCCTTTAGGGGGGGGTAATGTAACGGTTTCAGTTTCTTTCCTTTTGTGTTTGGTTCTTTGTTGGTTTGTTACTTCCTGTTGTGTTGTGTTACTTCCTGTTTTATTTTGTAGGGTTTCCTGTTTTGTTGTAGTTTTGAGTTTTACTTTGGTTCCCATCCTTCCTGATTGTGTTCACCTGTGTCTTGTTTGTCTGTATGCATTTAAGTCTTGTCATTCCCTTCCTCCTGTGCATGTCCATAGTTTATATTTCGGTTCTTCCCCTGTTTCGAGTGTTTTATACTGTTTCGAGTTTTCTAGCCTGCTTATGCAGTGGTTTTTGGTTTGTAGCCTTTTGTTAATATTAAAGCCCCTATCCACCTTAACCTCATGCCTCATGTTCTCTGCGCCTGGGTACTCCCCCAAACACCCGCCGCAACACCCCAAGAACTCCTGTAGGTCTTAACCACTGCAGGACGGGGATATTTTACCATGGCCTGGACTTTAGTGGGAAAAGGAATCGCACCCTGCACCGAAATTCGATGACCCCAAAATCAATGGCTGACAAACCAAACTGCCATTTAGCTGGGTAACCATCAAGCTGTGGGTTTCCAACCGCTGGAAAACCTCCTTTAGGTGCACGAGATGCTCTTCAGGAGAGGGGCTGGCCACCAAAATGTCATCTAGATAGACGAACATGAACTTGAGACCGCGTAAGACAGAGTCCATCAACCTTTGAAAAGTCTGGACAGGACCTTTTAAGACCGAACGGCATGCACTGGTACTCAAAAAGTCCAAAAGGAGTGATCACCGCAGTCTTGGGCATGTCTTCAGCCCGGACCAGAACCTGATTGTAACCGCACACCAGGTCCACTTTAGAAAAAATTGAAGCGCCGCACAAACGGACCGAGAAATCCTGAATGTGGGCAAGGGGTGTCGTTGCGTCCTTCAGACAGCGAAAGTCTCCGCACGGGCGCCAGGAACCATCTGCCTTGGGCACCATCTGGAGGGGCGACGCCCAGGGGGTTTGAGCGCCTCGCGATACCCAGACTCTTCATGGTGGCAAACTCCTCCTTAGCGATGGTGAATTTTACTGCATTGAGGCGCCATGCTCGAGAAAAAACTGGCGGGCCTTTAGTGGGGATGAAATGCTCCACTCCGTGCTTAGCCACAGTGGAGGAAAAAGCTGGGATGGTCAAAGACGGAAACAGCCCAGGATCGCTCTGCCAGAACTCGGGCAGCTTCACAGCGGCAGCAGCTAGCATGGTCGGGTCCCCGCGCATAGGAGATGGCGAGGTCACTGAAGATGACGTAGAAACTCGCGCGTCTGCTGGTTCTGACATTATTCACGATTAGGATCACCAATGTGGCAATGATGAGGAGACACGTCTTGACTTCAATACGTGAAGCTTTATGCAATCATATGCCAACAACAGAAATAAAGCGGGCAAATCTTCTTATATATGAACACAGAATTAGACCACCCCCATGGCAACTGCAAAGCCTGTTGAGTGTGAAGCCCAAATGCAAGGATAACACCACAACATTGTGGATTTCACTATCAGGTTGTTTTAAGATTGTAGCTTTTGGGATCAATGAGGAATAACTGCTTGGCTTGAGATAGATGCTTTAAATCATTTGAAGGAAATTCATTTCTTTGATGACAAAGTGACAGTTTTAAACATCACAGCTCTTAAAAAGATCTATGTGTAAGAAAAGACCAAAATACCAGCTAGATGACCCCAGATGATAGCACAAGGGTTAAGGGGGACAACTGGCAGAATCAATGGTTCCTAAATACATTTTGACCCAAAAAAGTCATTTATTCTACTTTATACTATTGTAATTTCTGTAATAAACAGGAACTGACTTCACAATATTCCAACGTCTGAGTTCAATATTGAGAAATATCAACTGTTTCACTGAAAAAATGAAGAATGCTTCCTAAAAATGCAGAGAGAATTACTAAATAGAAGCAGATGTTATCATCAGTAAGGAGAAGTGAAAGGAATTCAGAAAGGGCGTTCTCTTTCTCCAGGCTCTTATTTTGAAATTCCTTCTGTTCCACAGTTTCAGACTTTAATTCTTGAAACACCAAGAAGCAGCTCCAGGACTGATCTTCTTCTGAAGTTTCTCCAATTCTTGAAGGAAGCGACTGAAGCAAAGAGCTTGAAAAAGGTCAAAGGTCAGAGGATTTTCTCCTAAAATCTAACTTTACTTACATCACCTGTGTTTGCTTCTCTGTGCAAATAATCTATAATTATACAATCTGATGCACTTCAAACTAAAAAACTGCAATAAAATAGATAAAATATCACAGTTTTAGTCTCTAAACGTGACACAAAATTCTGTAAGGTGAGCACGTTTTTGTATTTTAATGAAGAGCTTTTTGTTTATTAACAGCAAATTTATATTTTAGTTGTTTTATTCAACATATTTATGATCAAACACGCTTCCAGATTTAATGTTTCCACTGGTTTTTCTTAGGTCAACCAGCATGAAATATTGGTGCCTCTAACTTTACAACCAGCTTGTATTTAACTCAGCAGTTTACATGGTCACTTTGCTTTTTCATGACTGTCAGTGTCGACATTAAGGACCTGAAGATGATTCATTTCTAAACTCTTGTCTTTCTCTTTATTTCTTTTTAACAGAAAGTCTCTTTTCAGATGCACCATTGAAAGATTCTGTCACACGTGTGACCAAAACAGTTGCACTCCAGAGACCTGTTACATGTTTGGTTTACGTGAACTCTCTTCCTCTGTGGTTTAGTGTTTCCAGTCAGGGACAGGCCGAAAAGCCAAACAATACGTTCAAATAGTGACTCTCAGATGGGTGTTTTTCTGCTGCTTGCTCCTGTGGACTGCAGTGATATCTACGACCAGGACAACAGCAGAGCCAGTGGAGTTTACACCGTCTATCCCATAGAAGACACGTATGGGGTCCAGGTACGCTCTCCCACTTTCAGCTCATGATGGACACTTATGGAGAAAACAGACATTTTTAGAAACATGGCTAGCTTTAGTACAAGTTGGTGTTATTTTTCATGATCGTGATAGAAAAACGTACAACATGAGCTTATTAAAAGCTGAAAGTGAGAAAATGAAACAAAATAATGTTTCAGTGTTTGATTAGTCAATCAAAACACTAAGAGTTGTGTTACCTAAATATGTGTGTATGTGTGTGTGTGTGTGTGTGGGTGTGTGTGCATGCGTGCGTGTGTGTGTGTTTGTGTGTGGGTGTGTGTGCATGCGTGCGTGCGTGCGTGCGTGCGTGCGTGCGTGCGTGCGTGCGTGCGTGCGTGCGTGCGTGCGTGCGTGCGTGCGTGTGTGTGTGTGTGTGTGTGTGTGTCTGTCTCCAGGTGCACTGCGACATGGATTCCCTCGGAGGACAGTGGATGGTGAGAACTTGACCTGGTCCCTTTCAGTTGTCTGATGAATCATCCGGTTCACTTCTGTCCTGTTCCCTCAGGTCTTCCAGAGGAGGATGGACGGTTCTCTGAACTTCTACAGACCCTGGGATTATTACAGGACGGGCTTTGGTTCTGCTGATGGAGAGATCTGGTTGGGTGAGATAGAAATCAAAGCAATGCGTTGATGCCAATGTTGGTGCTAACACCTTCCTGGGTTTCAGGTCTGGAGAATCTCTTCCAGCTCTGTTTGAGGAAAAAATATGAGCTGCTGGTCGACATGGAGGACTTTGAAGGAAACAAGGCGTACGCTCGCTACTCCTCCTTCTCCATTGGTCCAGAGGATGAAGGATACAAACTGGAGGTGACGGGATTCACTGATGGAGGAGCAGGTAGGTCTCTGATCAGAAACACTTGGACACCCGGAGAAATGGAGTTTTGAGAACAACAGAGCTAAGAAACTGTTCAAAGGAGTGTTACGCCCCCTTCTGTGTCTAGGGGTGACTGGTGGCATAACATAAAAAAAGTAACGTTTTGACTAATAATTTAACTGTAACAAAAACACCAAACGAATGTCTCCATAAAATAACCAAATTTATTTACATATAAACAAACAATCCAACAATAACTAAAAGTGAAGCTAAAAGGCTTCAGGGTGAACCCAGGCCAAAACAACAAACAAAACCCCAACTAACTGCAACATGTAATCTTACCTGCAAAGAAAGAAAAGTGAAATCAAAGACAGAACGCTAACCTCCCTAACCTAACAAAACCAGGAGAAAACATGTACTAAACAAAATGGCCGTTCACCCCTTCAGCTTCACTTAAAACATAACTATAAACCAAAAGGACTAAACAGAGTGGGCACAGACAAAACTACAAAGAACTACAAAGTGCAACACAAACTAAAACAAGTGGAGAAGACATAAACAAAATGGAGAACAAAACAAAATGGAGAAGAGGGCCAAGCTGCAGTGGAGGCTTTTGCTGCAAGGCACCCTTCTCACCGGCTGGAGGTCCAAGTGGTGGCTTTAAAGGCCACACCCTTGCCAGCACACCTGAAAATAATCACAGACATACAAACAAAGATCCACAAAAAACACAGAAGTCCCACTCTGATACAAAAATAACACACAAACACAGAACAAACAAACAAAACAAAAGCAAATACGGCCACAGCCCTAACACCCCCCTACCCAAAATAAAACTTCTTCAAAAAGAAGTTTTACCCTAAGTGGAGCACACACAAAGCGGTAGCTCTCACAGAGCACACCACACAAACACAAGATGTACCACACAAACCTAAGGCACTACACAAGACACACCACAGAAACTCGGGACGCGTACCCCTCTGGGCACGCGACCGTCAAACTCGGGGTGCGCGCCCCACAAGACACGCACCCGTCAACTCGGGACGCGTACCCCTCTGGGCACGCGACCGTCAAACTCGGGGTGCGCGCCCCGCAAGACACGCACCCGTCAACTCGGGGTGCGCGCCCCGCAAGACACGCACCCGTCAACTCGGGGTGCGCGCCCCGCAAGACACGCACCCGTCAACTCGGGGTGCGCGCCCCGCAAGACACGCACCCGTCAACTCGGGGCGCGCGCCCCGCAAGACACGCACCCGTCAACTCGGGGCGCGCGCCCCGCAAGACACGCACCCGTCAACTCGGGGCGCGCGCCCCGCAAGACACGCACCCGTCAACTCGGGGCGCGCGCCCCGCAAGACACGCACCCGTCAACTCGGGGCGCGCGCCCCGCAAGACACGCACCCGTCAACTCGGGGTGCGCGCCCCGCAGGACACGCACCCGTCAACTCTAGTCACCAAAGACTAGTCAAACAAAATAAACTCCAAATTAAACAAACAAAACAAATGTGTTTCAAACAAAATTCAACACAAGTTTGGTTAACAGTTTTTTTTTTTTTTCTTCAAAATGCTGGCAATGTGCTTGAAGCACTACTTCCAATGTTTTTGGCCAGGCCAAAGACGCCACAATGCACTCAAACCAAGAGAGATGTTTTTACTCACAGACATGATGAGCAGTTGGACATCCTGTGTGGCAACCCCAGTCTGGAGCAATAGAGTTGGGTCTGGCCCCCTCCTTAACCGGCTACGGCAGCAGGGAACCTCCGCACCTGCCTCCGCCCGAGCGGGGTTAGTAGTATTGGCAACAGCTGCAGTTGCCTCCACTCCTACACCGTCACCTACACCACCTCCAACAGATGTCTCCAGCCAAGGTCTGCCTGCTCTCACAAGATGCTCTTGGCCTCCAAAGCCAAACAAGTCACAGACTTCAAATGCCAATGTTATGGCCCAAAAGAGAAACAAAAACTGTTAACCAAAATCTCCAAGCACAATCAAAACTGAAAAAAAACCAAACAAATCACAAATGATGTTAACTCAAATGGTTTCAAAAATCCCGGACGAGCCCCCAATTATGTTACGCCCCCTTCTGTGTCTAGGGGTGACTGGTGGCATAACATAAAAAAAGTAACGTTTTGACTAATAATTTAACTGTAACAAAAACACCAAACGAATGTCTCCATAAAATAACCAAATTTATTTACATATAAACAAACAATCCAACAATAACTAAAAGTGAAGCTAAAAGGCTTCAGGGTGAACCCAGGCCAAAACAACAAACAAAACCCCAACTAACTGCAACATGTAATCTTACCTGCAAAGAAAGAAAAGTGAAATCAAAGACAGAACGCTAACCTCCCTAACCTAACAAAACCAGGAGAAAACATGTACTAAACAAAATGGCCGTTCACCCCTTCAGCTTCACTTAAAACATAACTATAAACCAAAAGGACTAAACAGAGTGGGCACAGACAAAACTACAAAGAACTACAAAGTGCAACACAAACTAAAACAAGTGGAGAAGACATAAACAAAATGGAGAACAAAACAAAATGGAGAAGAGGGCCAAGCTGCAGTGGAGGCTTTTGCTGCAAGGCACCCTTCTCACCGGCTGGAGGTCCAAGTGGTGGCTTTAAAGGCCACACCCTTGCCAGCACACCTGAAAATAATCACAGACATACAAACAAAGATCCACAAAAAACACAGAAGTCCCACTCTGATACAAAAATAACACACAAACACAGAACAAACAAACAAAACAAAAGCAAATACGGCCACAGCCCTAACAGGAGCGTTTGCAGCATCAAGATGAACGTTATTGTCACAAAGAAATATAAAGATGAAACATTTTACTCTAGAAAACAGATCCTGCAGTTTCTACAAAGTCTAGATCTGCTCTGAACACAAAGTGATGGACGGAAGTTCACCACCTTTGACAAAGACCAGGACAACGACCAACAACGCAACTGTGCAAAAACGTATTTAGGAGCGTTCTGGTATAACGAGTGTCACTATACAAACCCTAACGGCATTTATCGTTGGGGGAGTGATGACGCAATCAATTACATTGGGGTGGAGTGGTACCGCTGGAAGGGTTGGAACTATTCTCTGAAGAGAATCAGCTTTAAGATCCGTCCTGTGAAATAAATCTGGAGGACAAACGTTCAATAGTGCAGCTTGGTCTGCTGTGTATAAATAATCTGTAGAATCATTCAATCATAAACTGACCTCAATAGAACTGATTGTGAGCAGCTGCTGGCTGTAAGTTTGATTCAAGTTTGATGTAAAAACTGAACATTGTTGTCATTAAAGAAGCAAAGCAGAGATGTTTCCACTTTGTTTTTATTTCCTAAATGAATCTTCTTGGTCTCTTGTTCAAGTTCAGGTGTAGAAAGTCTGATTTGCCAGCATCCGGTCCGGGGTCGCCACATTGATCCAGCTTTCACTGATTCACTCAGGTGGTTTGGCAGAGAGTTTTAGGCCGGATGCCCTTTCTGAACACAAACCTGTATTTTATGTAGAATGGGGACAGGAACAGGGAGAGCCAGACTTGGGCCCCCTTTTAGCTACAGCGGGGAAAATAAGTATTGAACACGTCAACATTTCTCTCAAAAAACACATTTCTAATCGAGCTATTGACACGAAATTTTCACCAGATGTCAGCATCAACCCAAGTAACGCACACATAGAAAGAAATCCAAACATTTATGTCCATAGATGAAGTTATGAGTAATAAAGTGAAATGGCACAGGGAATAAGTATTGAACACATGAAGAAAAGGAGGAGTAAAAAGGTCTGGCAAGCCAAGAAAGCAGCTGGAGTTTGTCAGTATTCAGAAGGTTAACCTGCCCCCTATTAGTGCAAAGTAATATCAGCTGGTATAGTCCTGATTGATGCCTTTTACAAAGGTTTCTCACCAGCAAGGTGTTAGACAGAGGAGTCAGAACAATCATCAGAATGGTTCTCCAACAGCCCAGGACCCCTCGTGGAGAGCTTCAGAAGGACCTGGAATCAGCAGGTACCGTTGTTTCAAAGAAAACAATAAGTAATGCACTCAACCGCCATGGCCTCCATGCACGCACACCACGCAAGACTCCATTTTTGAAGAAGAAGCATGTTGAAGCTCGTTTGGAGTTTGCGACACAACATTTGGATAAACCCATGGCATTCTGGGAGAAGATACTCTGGTCAGATGAGACCAAAATTGAAATCTTCGGATGTCATAAGACACAACATGTTTGGGGGAAAAATGGCACAGCACATCACCCCCAAAACACCATACCAACAGTCAAGTTTGGAGGTGGGAGCATCATGGCGTGGGGCTGTTTTTCAGCATGTGGAACTGGTAGACTTCATATCATTGAAGGAATAATGACTGGAGAAAAGTATGGAGACATTCTTGATCAGAATCTGCTGTCATCTGCCAGGCTGCTGAAGATGAAGAGAGGGTGGATCTTTCAGCAAGACAACCATCCCAAGCACACAGCTAAGGTAACACTCAACTGGTTGAAGAAAAAGAAAATAAAGCTGCTAGAATGGCCCAGTCAATCACCATACTTGAATCCAATTGAAAATCTTTGGAAAGAACTGAAGATCCGGGTTCACAGAAGAGACCCCCGGAACCTTGAAGATTTGAAGGCAGTTTGTGTGGATGAATGGGCCAAAATCACACCTGAGCAATGTATTCCACTGGTTTCTCCATACAGGAGGCGTCTTGAGGCTGGAATCACCAACAAAGGTTTTTGCACTAAGTATTAAATAAATTTCAGTAAGCGTGTTCAATACTTATTCCATGTGCCATTTCACTTTATTACACATAACTTCATTTATGGACATAAATATTGGATTTCTTTCCATGTGTGCATTACTTGGGTTGATGCCGACATCTGGTGATAATTTCGTGTCAATAGCTCGATTAGAAATATGTTTTTTGAGAGAAATGTTGACGTGTTCAATACTTTTTCCCCGCTGTACATAGTTAGGCAGTAGGGTGGGATCTAACCTAAGAAAGAAGCAACCCTTGGTTTCCCGTGTGCCAGTCCTACATGCAGCCAACGGAGCCTTCTAGACCTTCTCTCTGTCAGGTGAGAGTGCTAACCGCTGCACCACAGTGCAGTCTAATACTATCATCAGTGTACAGGATCTGATTCCTGAGTCTTTGTCAAAAGTAAAAAACAATTTTATATTTAGAGAAAAGGCGTGTTCTCTGTGTATTTCTGTTTTTATTCATAAGATAAAAAACATTAATATACAATTTATCCTTTTTGCTATCCTATGACCCCCCCTTCCATTGACGTGTTCTCTCTACCATGACAAAGGTGGACAAAGGTGGAAAGATTTCATCTAATCCATGGACACCAGTGAAGATCACAAATCACTGAAGAAAAAAGGTTCAGAGCACTGTCTAGTGGGTCTAGATGACCCACCTCCCAATGTTAAAGTGCCTAGGATAGCACAAGGGTTACAAGTGATACGAATGCAAAGCAGGATGACTTTTTCCGAACGGCTTTTTTAGTATTGAAGGTTGCAGACCCCTGACCTAAACCTCCCATTGGTCAGTGGGCTTAGGCCAAAATAGAAGCTACTGTCCCCATTTCTATTTGAATCATGTGAATCAGGCTTCACACGGGGTCTTAAAAGTCTAAAAGTCTTGAATTAAAAAATTTTGGGGGGGAAAAGGCCTTAAAAATAATTTTAAAAAGTCTTAAAAATGGTGCTGTTGAAAACTTTTTCCGTATAACTTTCTGGTCTAAAGTTTAATTGTTTCGATTACGATTCTGTAATGGATGCCAACTCCTCGTAAAGAAGAAGAAAAAGACAAAGAAGAAGAAGGGGATTAAAAGGTGCCTTACGACACAGCACAAAGTTCAAGGAGGGGAGAAGCTAGCCCGTCCCCGACCCCGTCCCCCATCCCGGCTACTGTTGGGCAAAGACAGGTACATCCTGGACAGTCTGTTGCAGGACCTGTCGCTCCTGATCGGTAACGGCTACCCAATCAGTCTGGGCATGTGTAAATAATGTATGACTTCCTCTATGTGGCCAACAGTTATGTAATCTGATTTATATTTACTCTCTTAACTTGTATAATTTTGCATTTTCTGCCTCCTTTACGACCATCCGAGCCTTTTAAACAGCGGATAACTCAACCTAAACAACAGCGCTTTCCCCGACTGCATTACAGAACCGATAATAAATGAAAGTCGCCTAAATGCAACACTGTAAATCGTAAATTGTTGTCATCACAGACAACAAAAATCTGTAACAGAATGACAGCCACACGGCTTGGAGTCGTTCTCTCTGTTTGATCGTTTTAATTTTTTTTTATGTCGGTAACTGGAAAAGAGAAGTGAGCGGGTTTTACTCACAGGCTGCGACAGCCGCTTTAAATAACATGTCTGTGTTAACAGAGTTTATAAAGTGTCAGAGGTGTCAGTGAACGTCTAAGGAGACCTGCAGATCACAGATGGAAATCCCAAACCAGCAGAGCTGGTGGGCTTCAGCTGATCCATCTGGGGGGGGGGTTTCAGCTGAGCGCCAGTCCCTCGCTGACCGGCATGTTGATGTGGGCGGTCAGCAATGGCGAGCTCCTCCCCTCGTGCAGCACGAACACCTTGATGATGTCAGTGATGCCCTTGTCATTGGTGCAGTCCACGAAGGTGCCGACCGGGTAGATGAGTCCCGGCACCAGCAGGGGGATCCGCATGTACGGGTCCCTGATGCGGTACAGGTTCTCGTCGTACAGGAAGCTGATGGCCAGATTCATGACGGGCCGGCACGCCGCCGTGTTCTGGACGTGCAGCGTCAGTTTAAAGGACGGACCCAGACCCTGGACCACGGCGTTCATCTTGAGAGGCTCGGACAGGCTGGCGGACATCGGCGTCAGGCTGGACTCCAGCGCTTTCACGTAGGCCTTGGCGGCAGCCAGACGCACGCGGCTCAGGTCCATCTGGAAGGCGCGGTGCATGGCCACGCCGCTCTCCCGCTCCCTCAGAGTCTGGTCCACGTACAGCTTGGTCTTCTTGGGCACGTTGAGCCGGATGCTCTGGGCCAGTGGAGGCCCGGGGGCGCTGTCGCGGTCATCGAACACCACCGTCCTCTTCAGGATCTTCACCATCAAGCCCCCTCCCTTGGTTGTCATGATGAGAGTCCCGTCCTCTCGCCCGTACCGGCCGAAGCAGATGCTGGTGACCACATCCGGGGTTTTGATGGTGCTCAGCAGGTTCTTGTCCCGGTACAGGTGAACCTCACAGTTAGCCAAGCCCACCAGGACTCCCTGGAAACCTCTGGTGGGGAGATCCATGGGGGCCATGGTGGTGATGGGGGCGGGGAGGACGATCTTCCACAGCTTCTTCCCCTGAGGACACAAGAACATGCAGATCTTTCTGGTCCTGCAGGAATCTCTCTCAGAGGTCCTCAGCCCCGGTCCAGGGTCCTCCTCAGGTCTGAGTTACCTTCTGAGTGAAGCCCTGCAGGCTCTCGTCTGTGCAGCCGACCAGCACGTTCTTCCCGACCCGCACCAACCCCACGGGGTGGGACGGCAGCTCCACGCAGTACTTGGGTTTGTCCGACTCCCTGCAGAGCGGCACAAGCTTCAGCTTAGGTGACGCCAGCAGAAGGCGGCGACAGACCTCCTCACCTGCGCAGGATGTAGATGTTCCCGTTCCGGCACGCCACTGTGATGCGAAACTCCACATCAAACTGACCCGTCACGTCCATCATGGTGGGAGGGGCAGGGAGCGACATCTGCAGGAGTCAAACAGAGACGTTTGCAGTAAACCTTCTTCCTGTGCTTTATGGCTTTAGGAGACATAAGGATCCCTGAGGAGCAGCAGAGGAGGAGCAGGCGCAGACCCACCTTAGAGAGGATGATGAAGGCTTTCGAGTCCAGTATGAAGACGTCGCTGCTCTCAGTTCCGACCACCAGGCAGCTGACGCCGTCCTCGTCTGCGGTGCTCTTCTTCAGAGTGTCGATGCAGGTGATGACCGTCTGAAATGAGAGCCACCAATCAGAGTTGAGCTCTGCAGCTGTATGTTTTTCTTCACACGTGCAGCGCATCTCCAGAGCAAAAGCTGAGAAAAGTCTTGAACTGGTGTTATGTCTGGATATCAGATGATGAAGCATTATCTGAGACGCCTGTGTTGGCCTCACATTCAGCTCTGAAGGGAATTACCTGCCGCCTGATTGGCTGCTGCTTGTGCAGCTGGACAAACTCGTCCAGGCCGTCGGTCTCCAGGGACAGGAACCTGAGCGAGCGGACGGACAGCGGGACGTCGGCCTTCTTCCTGATGCTCTCCAGCATCTCCTTCAGAGTCAGGGGGTCGATCTGACCCTCCCTGGCCTGCTGCCACACGTCCTGACCAATCAGAGCACAGAGCCACATGGTGATCGGAAAACAACCTCTTCCCTTTCAGCTGAATCTAGAATCTGAACATCAGTCAGACTTTCCAGTTGTGCCGTTTTGACCCCCACTAGTTGCAGCAGTTAGACCGGCCCACATCATCAACTGCCCGACGGTTTCAATAAAGAATGGAAGCTCTCCCAGAATGCAGTGCAACAGCAGCTGCGTCTGTGACCTCACTGGAGAGACGCTATCAAGTTGAAGTCTTTAGCCGTCATTTCACGTCGTCACAAATCTTAAAGACTTGCTTTAAAAAAGATTGTATTTGTGACGTAGAAAATACGCTGGGCGGGGCCACCAGCTCCGAGCTCTCAGCAGCTGACCGACTACTAGAGGGAGCAGTTCCCTGAGCATTAGCCTTCACCCTCACCCAGCCCAGTTTAAGAAGTGCAAACCCCACCTTCAGGTCACTGCCGACTTGTTCGGACACAAACTGCTGTGAGGATCACTGCAGAAGCTCTAGATTCTGGAGGTTCTGGTACTGGTTCATTTTCACCTCATTTTGTTTAGTAAGGCATATTTCACATGAACATTACATAGATGTTTGTTTCCTCTCTTTCTGAACCGTCCCGTCTAACCCTGTGAGCTCTTTCAGCCCTCAGAGGTCCGTAGAGACGTAAAGGAGCTCCAGCACACAGACCTGCTCCAGCGTGTTGACCTCCAGGCTGGGAAGCGTGAACTTAAAGTACGGCCGCAGGTTTTTATACAGGTAGATGCACGGCCCCGATGCCACGGCGGTGGTGGGGATGCGCGGCTCGTGAAGGTCCATGAAGAAGGCCACCAGGCCCGCGGGCAGGTCCAGCAGCGTGTTCTCACTCATCAGCGCCGTGCCGCGGTACACCTTCAGCTTCATGCCGGACGAACCCGTGCCCAGGTCCCCCACCACCAGCCGGTTCTCTCCGTCCCCGCTCAGGTCGGCCAAGTCCACGCAGGACGAGAAGGTGTAGAGACCGGCCACCGGGTCGTAGTGGGCGTCCAGCCACTTCCCTCCATCGCCGCCGGACTCCATGGACGTCATGGGAGCAAGGCGTTAAAGTTACTGGACACAGAGACGCAGGTCTGCTGGATGACAAACAAGACCGCATCACTGCCTCTGTCCACACCAGAGGCCACAGTCAGGCTCTTTGACCCACAGAACCGTGACCTGCTCATTGACCCAAAGAGCTACACTTCAGAGCTTAGTGTCAAGTTTGATTCCTTTTAGCTCTGACTGATTACCAAGATACTACTGACACCAACTTAATCATCCATCTGACCCCAGTGGGCTGGTAAACGTTCAGCTGCAGTGAAAAAAAAAAGTGCAAAAACAGAGAAGCGCCAAACTGAAGCCTTTAGCTAACAACGTCTGAGTATCAACTGTAGAATATTATGGAACGAGAATTCACTCTATTATTAGAACACGTTTTCACTTAACTTTACTCCCATTAATTTATTTATTTGTTCTATTTAATCAGTTTGATTTGATGTAAATTAATATTTTTTTACGTAACAAAGCTGTGAATCAGGATTTTCTTTGAGAGTACTTGTGCTGATTTCATGTGTCTGACAGGTCCTAATGAGGAGATGATCAGGGGATTATGGGCATCTACTGGGACCTAAACACCATGCAGAGGCTCTAACTGTGACCTGGACGAAGCTGCTGTGTGGTTTAAATAAACTCACACAGTTATTTAGATCATTATGATGTGCAGTAAATCCTGAGTGTGGTGGGAACAGTGACCTAACCTGAAACACAGCAGTGAAGAAACTCAACTAAAAATGTAGTAACAGTTCACTTCTAACACGATTTGATTCCATTTATCAGCTGCTCTGCCGCCGATCCGCCTATCCAGACGTGGTGAGTGACTTGATTTCAAAATAAAAATACATTTTAGACCTTAAAGTAGCTTGTTTCTTTTAATAATTATTAGTAAAGGTATTAATAATCAAGCTTTTTGTGAAAACACAATGCGATGTGTGGGAGGGTCTAAGGGCAGGGAGACAGTTTAGTTTAGTCGGTTTAGTTTAGTTTAGCAATTACCTGTTGAGTTTCCCGACTCTATCATGTTCTTAGACAATTACCGGCATAAATCGCATTGAGACCGTAAAATAGCACAGACATGGAAAAAGCAACAAAATAATAGAAAATAAAATGCAGCTGAAGTAAAGAGGCAGAGTGAACTTTTTTAAATAATCAGCCTTTTTTGTATTAAAAATGAGGACATATATTCTGAATGTCCATCTGCTGGTTCAGACAAACACAAAAATCTTTTCCCTTTGACATTTTAATGACCTAAACATTAATTATAAGGCTGTAATAAACTGTGTCATTCTAATTTAATTCCTTTATTTTTTTAAATGCATGTAATCTTGTGTTTTTTTGTTTTGTATTGTGGTGTATTATTATAACTGCATAAAGGCAGACCCAGTGGGCATTAAACATGACCCAGCATGACAGAAATGAGGTTCTTCCAACAAAACAATTGGTTCCAATACACAAAGTTTGGTTTTAATTACTAGAATATGTAAACATTTCTTTGAAAGCAATGAGTAGACAGAGAAAAACACGCTCAAACACGAACATCACTGCGCGCGCATACCCTTCAGTATCACCGTTGTCAAGGTAACCAGTCTGCTGCACTCCTACCTTCGTCTACTGCCGTTTTCCGGGTTGCATCGTGCCGCTTCTTTGACATAAACACAATATGTGTTTTTCAGATTCAGACTAATCTAGATAAAGCCACAGAACGCCAGCTAGCTGCAGTCTTACAGATTCTAATCCCCAAATCCGCTTTAGTGACGCAGATCCAGATCTATACTCGCTGTCCCACTTTGATGACCTCATCATCCCTCGCAGTTTTTTTTCCCCCACCTTCAAAACTTAATTTTTTTTTACAGCAATGTTCTTAGGAATATTGTACTTTTATTTAGTGTTTAAAGACTAAAGAGTGTTTTGTTTTGTTTTTCCAAAACTATCCCCAGCATTTCTCGCGAGATTACAACCAACAATACGTGATGTCACAAAGATCTCGGTACCTTATTGGTTGGGCAATCCAGGTTTAAACGGTCTACCGCGCAGAAAAGAGAAGCGGATTTAACAGCTAACGCGTGCGACGAATATTTTATAGAATATTTTTTAATGAATTCACGGGCAAAGAAAGGAAACTACAAGTGAGATTAAGTAGGATTTAATGCCGTCTGATGTTGTAAAGCTGTGATTTCACTTAAAGGTTGGATTAGACACCGACTCAAAATACGACCTTGTTTGTTTGCTAGCTGTAGCTAATGCTAACAACAAAAGCGAATCGGTGATTTGTTTAATGTTTTCGTTTATGCTATCTATCTAAGCCTTTGATCTTTTGCTTTTCCTGGCTTTTATCGCTCCTTATCCCGTCACGTGCATGTTTTGTTGACTGCTTGTTGTGTCGCCGCAGAAATGATGGACTCGTGCTTAGCCGGGATGCCGGACAGGTCGGAGCCGGTGGAGGTGGACGACATTAAACGAAACCTGCTGGATGAATTCGGCTTCTCTCCAGCTCAGGTGGGTCTGCTTTGATGAGGATGATGGTGATGATGAAGATGAGGATGATGATGATGACTGCTGCTCTGCTCCTGCAGGTCGCTGCTCCTCCTCAGACTGAAAACCTGCAGGTCTACCTGAGGGTCCGGCCCTTCACTGCAGCCGAGAGCCACAGCAGAGACTCCCAGGTAAGAGGGCCTCTCTGTTTCTGATCTGCAGGGCAAGGTCAAAGGTCAAAAATTAACTCAGCTTAGTATTAAAGTTAGACAAAAGTAATTCCTCTTAACCTTCAATTAAATTGACTGTAAACATACGTTTATTGATGCAAATTCCGGTTTAAAAATGTTTTGGGTTGTTATTGTTTTCTAGGTTTCACTACGATAAAATCTGTGGGTTTTTTTGTGTTTTAAAAAATTGTTGCATTTTTCTGCCATATCTGGGGGGAAAATAAGCTTAAAATTGCATTTCTGAGTATTTCTTTTGTCAAATTGTTGTGAAATGGAGCAGACAAATAAATGTAACGTAGAAAATATCTTCAAGCCAGGCAACAGTCTCCCTGTCTCCCAGTCTCTGCTCCATTCTGATAATCCACTTTACAGACCGATAGATCCATGAACGTCTTTGTTTTCCTGGTCTGAGCTGGAATCTGGATCAAATATTGCTAACCACTGTTGTTGCACCGCTAATGTTAGGTTCGGGCTGTAAGATAGTGGAAAACGTGTGAAGGGTTGGATGATGGGAAGGGGGTGGGCTTACTTCACGCCGAAAGTACATTTCTAATAAACTCCTGCCGCTCTGCAGAAACTGTGTCCCAGAAAATAGACGCAGGTTTTTGGATTTTGGCATCAACATAATTCAAAGACCACTGGTAATGCTTTGAAAACGGATCAAAAGAGGATCAGAATTGGGGTTATTTAAAAAAAAATGCTTTTCGTTCTCTCCTCTCTTGACATGGAGCAGATTCTTGATCTTTGTCATCTAATAAAGCATTTTTTGGCTCCTCTGAATCACGCAGTAGATGTTTCATCGAGTCGTCTCCTCTAACGTCCTGCTGTTATCTATTTCTAATCGGCTGATTATTTGATGAGGATTTTTATCTTTGCTGATTCTGATAATCTTATGTGACTGCCACATATATATATTTGATCAAAAATGTTAAAACCTTCTGCATTTTTCTGTAATTTGCATAAACAGAAACACCGGGAAGTTATTTTGAACTTGTCGATTTTGTGTTCAGGAGTTTGGAACCTCTTTAAGGTTACGTCACCTTTAGCGCTTCTGTTCCTAATCTGGGTTCAGGTGGACAGAAACCTTCATCTTCCCACCATGACTCTGCCCCGTTTTCCTTTCCAGGACTGTGTGACAATCGAGGGTCCCGACACCGTGGCCCTCAGGGCCCCCAGGGTCAGCACATCCAACCAGAAGAGTGAGAAGCCCCTCCCCCAGACGGCGCAGAGGTTCACCTTCACGCAGGTGGCCGTGGCATCGGCTGTGTTTGCCGTTGCTGCTCCGGTTAAAGCGCTCATCCGCTTGGTGGTTCTGTTCAGGTGTTCGGCCCAGACGCTGGTCAAAGGCAGGTGTTCAACGGTTCTGTTCGGGGTTTGGTCAGAGACGTTCTGCAGGGAGGAAACTGTCTGGTGTTCACCTACGGAGTCACCAACGCGGGGAAGACCTTCACCTTCCTTGGTCAGAGACGCGGCCCGCCATCCGGGTTCCCAATGTCTGCTGATCTGTCTGTCACTGAAAGGTGGTTGTCTGTGGTTCTGAAGGTCCAGAACACGACTCTGGCCTGCTGCCCCGGTCGCTGTCGGTCATCTTCAACAGCATCGAGGACCGCCTGTACAGCCGCCACGACCTGAAGCCTCAGCGCTGCAAAGACTTCAGCAGACTGACGGCAGAGCAGCAGGCGGCGGAGAGCAGCAGCAAGAGGAGCCTGCTGAGGCTGTTCAAAGAGGTGAGACCCCCCCAGTGTCATCACACGTCAAGGGGGCGTGGCCTGTTCTAAACCGACACCTGCTCTCTGTCTGCAGACGGACAAGACACTGACGTCTGGAAGGTCCACCTTCCTGGAAGGTCAGTGGGATCCAAAATGTCTTAGCCAATCAGGAGCTGGTTCATTCAGAAGCTCTATGTGAAATTCCTGTCATCCGGATTCCTCTGGGATGTTCTGCTTAAATGTCTTCAGAGGTAAAATCGTCAAATGAAGTGCGATGAGTTTCAGAAGAGCTGAAGCTGTGGTGTGTTTGTGTGCGTCAGGTTCGTCTCTGAGCAGCGACAGCAGCGTTTCTGAGCCCGACAGCTTCTGTCTGGACGTTTCTTCCAACGTTAGCTTCTCGGTTTGGGTCTCATTCTGTGAGATTTACAACGAGAGCATCCACGACCTGCTGGAACAGGTAACGCAAACACACCTTTGTACGGCTGAGGAGGATGTGGGCGAGCTGACCGGCTCGCCGTCTTTGTGGCGTCCAGGTTCCTGCGCTGAACCAGAGGAGGACGGTGCTGCGCTTGTCTCAGGACGTGAAGGGAAACTCCTTCATCAAAGGTAACGCCGAGTCATCAGCCGATGCTGCACAGCATGTTCTCCATCTGCCCGTCACAGAGGCGTCCGGTGCTCACTGGTGCTGCTCACTAGGGACGTCCAAATCCCATCACGCGATCGGAAAACATGCCTGATCATATATCGGATTACTTTGATCTGCGCTTTATATGTCAAGCTTATTATTTCTAATAAATACTCTACTAGTGTATCATGAAGGAATCACAACAATTTACTGCTATAAATGCTGCAGATGGTTCTGGTCTGAGACACACAGAAACAGCCGCTAAAGTTAGTGAGATATACATGCTTGGTTTGTCCTAATGCAAACATTAGGACAAACATTTAATGGGAATTATACAGACAAGGGACCATCTACAAATTTCAACCTCAGGGAGAAGGTGGTCAAAAATCCAATCTAAAAAATGTTTCCATGGAGATGAGTTGGTCATGAACACTCATCATAGTGATGCTACAACAACGATTTTTGAGGATTTTCTTTAGGAATTTTTGATGAAGACATCGATCACATCTGATCAAAAATGATGATAATTCTGAAGATCCTGAAGTCACCAAACCTTCACACATGGAAGATTTAAGGATTTTTTCTAGTAGATGGTTTAATGTTTAAGTCTAGTTTTCAGTCCATAAGACGCAGCAGAGTCCCGCCTCAGAATACAAGTCGCACTTTTGGGCATCAGTAGATACTCAAGTGACTCAAAATCGGATCGAGTCCCAGAAACCTGATTGGGAAACTCGAACTGTTTATACGACTGCAAGTGCAGACGGCTCTAACTATCGGTCAATTCTTCAATGTTACATTTTCTCCATAGGACTAAACATTGTCTTGGTCTGCTGTCTCTTTTTTTATGTCATAGTTTTGTACGTTTTCCCAGATAAAGAAGCGCCTAACAAATCGGATGTTTGTGTTTTCTGTGCCGCCGGTCAGACCTGCGCTGGGTTCAGGTGAACAGCTCTGAGGAAGCCTACAGAATCATGAAGATCGGGAAGAGGAACCAAAGCTTCTCCTCCACCAGGCTGAACTATCTGTCCAGCAGGAGGTGAGTGTGTGAGGCACAGGGGTGGAGCGTGCAGCCACGCCTGTCTCTAACCCGCTGAACCTGCGTCTGCAGCCACAGCATCTTCTCCATCAGGATCCTCAGAGTGGACGACAGCGGCGTTCCCAGAGTCCTCGGCGTCAGCGAGTAAGTCTTGGCGTCGGCCTTTAGTGTCTGCTGCAGCCCCGACGGTAATCTGTGACTCCGTTCAGGCTGGCGCTGTGCGACCTGGCCGGGTCGGAGCGCTGCTCCCGGACTCACAACACCGGGGAGCGGCTGAAGGAGGCGGGGAACATCAACACCTCCCTGCTCACGCTCGGGAAGTGCATCAACGCCATGAGGCTCAACCAGAACTCCAAGTACGAAGTCTCCCTCCACCGGGACAGTCCGGGGATGACGGCTGGACTGACGCTGCCGTCTCTCTGCAGGTTTCAGCACCACATTCCCTTCAGGGAGTCCAAGCTCACACACTTCCTCCAGAACTTCTTCTGCGGCGCCGGCCGCGTCTCCATGGTGGTCAACATCAACCAGAGCTCGTCTTTTTTCGACGAGACGCTCAATGTCCTCAAGTTCTCTGCGCTCGCTCAGAAGGTCTTTGCTTTCTCTCTTCTGAAAATGAACACCAGATCAGTTTTGGTGATTCTTCTTCACCTGAATTATTGTTTCAAGCTCCACCTACAATGGGTAAAAACAGAAAGACGTAGAATGAGTGGAAAAGCTGGACGAGGTCACCTCCTCTGCTCCCGTCTGTGGGGGTTTGTGATGACATGGGGGCTTTTCTGTGCAGGTTGTGGTGCTGAGCTCCCAGCCGGACGTCCCAGGTGACCAGGACCCTCAGAAGATGGCCATGGAGCTGTCCATCATCATCGATGAAGCTGAGGAGCGCAGGAACCAGTTGAGGCGGGGCAGGAGGAGTTCGCTGGTCGCCTGGGAAACCAGTCTGGAGGATGTGCAGGAAGATGAGGACGGCGAGGAGGACGAGGAGGAGGAGGAGGACAGCATGATGGAGGGAACCGTGCTAGAAGCAGGAGGAGAGGAAGAAGATGAAGTAGATTTGACCATGGGGGACGAAGAGCAGGTGAGGCCGAAAATGATTGACTCTCCTGAGATAATCTAATGATCTAAAATCAGTTTTTGGTGTAGAGTTTTGGTTCTGGTACATATTTTACCTTCTGGATCATTTCTGGAATGACCTTATCTGAACCTGGAGCCCAAATGGCCCCTCCCTTTTCTAGAGGTGTGCTCTGGTTAGACCAGGTGATGTCAGAGTTCCTGTTTCTGTGACAGCGTCCTGACAGAGAGGCGGCTCTGCGTTTGGTTCTGGAGGCACAGATCCGTGAAGAAGTCAGCAATGAGTTCATGGAGCTTTTCAAAAAGATGGAGAGAGACTACAGGTAATCCAGGATGTGATCATGTGACCCTGAGACGAGTTCAGGTGTGAATCTGTTTGATCTGTGTGCCAGTGAGCGCTTGGAGAAAGAGCGGGAGATCCTGGAGGAACGAGCGGACAAGAGGGTGGAGATTCTGAAGAAGCTGGTCGATAAAACTGTTGAGCCTTCAGCTCTTGATGAGGTCAACCCCACCCCAATGTCTGCTGGCCCCGCCCATCCCTGATGAGCGCTGAATTCCATCTGTGTGAATGTGATTGGTTACTAGGAAAGGCAGACGGCGGCCTTGGAAGAAATCATCAGCTCCATGAGCGAAGATCTGCAGAAGATCAAGGAGGGAGCTCAGAGCGTCCACCACTGTCTGGCTGACGAGGCACAGATAGCAGGTACACACATGTGTGTTAGTGTAACAACACACTGCAGGTACACACGTGTGTTAGTGTAACAACAGCCTGCAGGTACACACATGTATGTTAGTGTAACAACACACTGCAGGTACACACACGTGTGTTAGTGTAACAACACACTGCAGGTACACACGTGTGTTAGTGTAACAACAGCCTGCAGGTACACACATGTATGTTAGTGTAACAACACACTGCAGGTACACACACGTGTGTTAGTGTAACAACACACTGCAGGTACACACGTGTGTTAGTGTAACAACAGCCTGCAGGTACACACACGTGTGTTAGTGTAACAACACACTGCAGGTACACACACGTGTGTTAGTGTAACAACACACTGCAGGTACACACGTGTGTTAGTGTAACAACAGCCTGCAGGTACACACATGTATGTTAGTGTAACAACACACTGCAGGTACACACACGTGTGTTAGTGTAACAACACACTGCAGGTACACACGTGTGTTAGTGTAACAACAGCCTGCAGGTACACACACGTGTGTTAGTGTAACAACACACTGCAGGTACACACACGTGTGTTAGTGTAACAACACACTGCAGGTACACACGTGTGTTAGTGTAACAACAGCCTGCAGGTACACACATGTATGTTAGTGTAACAACACACTGCAGGTACACACACGTGTGTTAGTGTAACAACACACTGCAGGTACACACGTGTGTTAGTGTAACAACAGCCTGCAGGTACACACACGTGTGTTAGTGTAACAACAGCCTGCAGGTACACACATGTATGTTAGTGTAACAACACACTGCAGGTACACACACGTGTGTTAGTGTAACAACACACTGCAGGTACACACACATGTGTGTTAGTGTAACAACACACTGCAGGTACACACACGTGTGTTAGTGTAACAACACACTGCAGGTACACACAT
The DNA here is from genome assembly GCF_053564925.1 of Oryzias latipes. Lineage (NCBI taxonomy): Eukaryota > Metazoa > Chordata > Actinopteri > Beloniformes > Adrianichthyidae > Oryzias > Oryzias latipes. The sequence goes on from NC_136255.1 coordinate 26,575,274, forward strand.
GTGTGTTAGTGTAACAACACACTGCAGGTACACACACGTGTGTTAGTGTAACAACACACTGCAGGTACACACGTGTGTTAGTGTAACAACAGCCTGCAGGTACACACATGTATGTTAGTGTAACAACACACTGCAGGTACACACACGTGTGTTAGTGTAACAACACACTGCAGGTACACACGTGTGTTAGTGTAACAACAGCCTGCAGGTACACACACGTGTGTTAGTGTAACAACAGCCTGCAGGTACACACATGTATGTTAGTGTAACAACACACTGCAGGTACACACACGTGTGTTAGTGTAACAACACACTGCAGGTACACACACATGTGTGTTAGTGTAACAACACACTGCAGGTACACACACGTGTGTTAGTGTAACAACACACTGCAGGTACACACATGTGTGTTAGTGTAACAACACACTGCAGGTACACACACGTGTGTTAGTGTAACAACACACTGCAGGTACACACATGTGTGTTAGTGTAACAACACACTGCAGGTACACACACGTGTGTTAGTGTAACAACACACTGCAGGTACACACACGTATGTTAGTGTAACAACACACTGCAGGTACAAACACGTATGTTAGTGTAACAACACACTGCAGGTACACACACACTTGTGTTAGTGTAACAACACACTGCAGGTACACACACGTGTGTTAGTGTAACAACACACTGAAGGTACAAACATGTATGTTAGTGTAACAACACACTGCAGGTACACACACATGTGTTAGTGTAACAACACACTGCAGGTACACACACGTGTGTTAGTGTAACAACGCACTGCAGATATGCGTGTGTTAGTGTAACAACAGACTGCAGGTACACACATGTGTGTTAGTGTAACAACACACTGCAGGTACACACGTGTGTTTGCATAAAAATAGGCACAAAAATTGTGAACATTATAACAAAATCCAGGATAATTATTAATGGCATATATGTATTATGGGTTGTATGCAGACATTCTGATTGTTGTCTCTTCTCCTGTTTTGTTTGCAGAGATTGAAAAGCTGCAATTGGAGAATCAGCGATCACATGACCAGCTCCAGGAAACATTACAGGTTAGCGCTGATGCTTGAGTTAAGTCCCGCCCCCTCTGCTCTGCTGAGTTCAGCCTGACCGTGCAGGCGTGTCTTTATACTGGTAACCATGACAACTGAGGTGCTAACACAATTGGTCAGATGCGATTTTTCGACCTCAGTGGCCCTGATGGGGTTTGACCGCATCCACCGGGGGGCGATGTTTCCGCTGGGTTTCAACGCAGGTTCCTGTGCGTTCTCAGAGTCTGGAGCAGCAGCAGCAGGAGCTCAGGGAGCTGAGGGAGGTCTGCCGCCAGAAAGAGGAGGTCATAGTGAGACTGCAGGACGCTGTGGAGAACGCAGCCGCAGACGTGAGCGCAGACATCAGGTCAGTCCTGCAGATTCAGGAGCAGCCTTCTGATCCTCCTGCTGTTTTCCAGAAGGAGCACGCCTGCAGCTGTATGAAGGGAGACGGAGCAGAGGAGGTGAAGGAGGAGAGCTGCAAACGCCCGCGGGATTCTGCAGAGGAGAGTGGAGGACCAGCCAGGAAGAGAGGCAAGCGAAGGAGGAGGTGGTGGGTAAGAGGTGGAGGTTGGCTCTGACTCTCCCGTTTCTCCTCAGCGCTGTTAGAGGAGGAGATCTGGAGGCTCCAGGAGGAAAACGAGAACAAGGAGAAAGCTATTGCTGAGCTGCAAAATAGGGAGGAGAGGAGGAGGAGTCTGGAGGAGGAGGTGAGAAGACGCAACGAGGAGGTGAAGCAGCTGAAGGAGGAGCAGGAGCTACTGGAGCAGAAGGTGCTGATGTTGACCGGTAGGAGCAACGCCTCCATTTCCCACGTCTCCACCATGACTCCTTTCTGTGCGTCACAGTCTCCTCCTGACCTCCTCCCCATAGATCTGGACGCGTGTCAGAACTGCGACTCGGTTCTGGCGTCTCTGGAGGCGGAGCAGCGGGAGTCCGCCCGGCTGCAGAAGGAAAACAAGGCTCTGGTGAACGGCATCTTCCAGCTGCAGACTGAGGTCCGCCTCCTGCGCCGCCTCTCTTTCTCGCCTCCTCGTTTCTGTTTACACCTGGTTTCCTGCTCCACCCCCAGATGACCGCTCTGCAGGAGCAGCTCAAACAGCAAAGCATCATGGCTGACCGCCAATCAGAGCAGCTCAACACAGCCAAGTCCCGCCTCCAGGACCTGGAGAGCCAATTAGAGGAGAAGTCGGAGTCCGCCAGCAGCTTCAGGCAGGAAGTGGAGCGTCTGAGGCAGAGAGTGGAGGTCCTGCTCTGGCTTTGGCTTGCAGCTAATGTCCGTCTGCTCCAGGCTCATGATTGGCTGGTTGTTTTAGGAGCAGGAGGAGGGGCGGAGCAACAGCACCAGTGTATTTCACGCCACCATGGAGGAGCTGACGAAGGAGAGCAAGGCGGCGCTGCAGAGGTCTGCCGAGAAGTCCCAACAGATCGAGGAGCTTCAGGGAGAGAAGACGCAGCTGGAGGAGCGGCTGCAGCAGAGGTGATCGATCCACGCCGCTGCCGATCAGCCTCATTGATCAGAGCCTGACGCCATACCCGTCTGCCGCAGCCTCAACAGGTGTGAGGAGCTGACGGGCAAGCTGGCCACCCAGAGAGCAGAGCTCCTGCGGCTGCAGGAGCTGAGGGCGGAGCTAGAGGCAGAGGGCGGGGCCCTGCGAGAGAGGCTGCAGGAGATGCAGCGATCAGAGGAGGAGAGGAGGAGGGAAAAGGAGAAGGAGACATGTGGTGAGTAGCTGGCTTTCAGCGGGTGAGTGGCGGCAGGATGGAGATGGTCACCATGTTGTGTTTGTGCGTCAGAGCTGCAGGACGTCCTGCTGGAGAAGGACAGACTCCTGGACGAGACCCTGCAGCAGGCGGAGGCTCTGAGACGAGGTGAACGCCGCTCCTCCACCTCCCGTTTGTGCCAAGAGCAGCTGAAGCTGAACTTGTGCTTCCTCCCAGAGCTGCAGAGGCTGAAGGAGGAGCTACAGAGGAGAGAGGAGGAGGAGAAGGAGAACAGGGGCTGTGAGGAGACCCCATGGAGGAGGCAGCAGGAGACGGAGGGAGAAGTGATTTGCCTGCAGGTGAGACCAAGCAGGAGCAGCAGGAGGCGCTCATGACAAACCAGACGATGAAAATGTTTCAGTGAAATCCTTCAGTGAAGACAATTTAGCAGTAGCTGAATTTCAGGAAGTTCTGGAAAAGGAACATGGAAGTTAGAAGGGCAAAGGTCAAATTCTAGAGCCAAAAGAATTCACACAAACAAAATTCTCTGATGAATAAAGTTTCAAATTTTAAATATTTTTATGTTCTTTCTTGATTTAAACGGAGAAAAAAAAAACAAATTTCTTGAGATAAAGCTTAGAAAGCTGAACCGGTGGGGGGGTGGGGGGTGGATGCGTGCAGACGACCTTTGGAGGTCTGAATGAAGTGACGTTTCTCTCCCATCAGGACGTCCCGTCGCCGGTGAGGCACAAGAGGAGGAAGAGCCCCAGAGCTGTGAGGGGGAAGAGGAAGAGCGTGGAGGTGGAGGTGTGTGTTATCGTGTGTGTGAGTGTTATCGTGTGTGTGTGTGTTATCGTGTGTGTGAGTGTTATCGTGTGTGTGTTAACGTGGGGGTTGGAGCTGCAGGCGTGACGCCTCCTCTGGTCTTTCAGGACCTGGTCTTCAGCGAGAACAAGAGGAACCGGGGGAGGGGAGGGGCCCTCAGCAGCAGACAGGTGAGCGCTCTCAGGTGAATGCTGGCGTGCCGCTGCCTTTCTTTACGTTCTTCTGTGGTTTCAGGAGCAGAAAGTCGCCGCGGCGATCATCGACTCGCCGTCCAAAGCCAAAGGTTCGTCCTTCTCCTCCTAGCTGCTGTGCTGACATCAGGGGGGGCTGTTGCCATGGTTACTTGAGTCTGCCTTCAGCTCTGCTCAGCAGGTCTTCCGTTTCTGCAGGTACAACAGCAGCCGGTCTGGTGGGGGCAGTAACCACAAAGCCCCGCAGAGGGCGCAAGAAGCTTTTGAAGACGGGGGCGTCGACGCCGCTGCTGGATTCCCCTCTAACGGTGAGACGCTTTACAGTCCGTCGTTCCACAGACGAGGAAGAGCGTCTGTCTCCAACCTCACTGGTGTTTTGCTTTCCTGTCAGGCGTTGGGGGATCCAGACGAAGACAAGGAAAGTGATCACCTGATTATTAAGAGGAAGCTGCGCTCTAAAACAGGCAGGAAGTGATGTCATCTGGCTGATGGACAAGGCCTTAAAGAACTCTGAAAACATGTACAGATTTTAGATTGTCTCAGGATAAATAAAGAGTAGATGACTGTTTCACAACCAGACCCCCCCCCAGATGGGGCCGATCAGCTCTGTCGTCAACCAGTTTCAATAAAGTTCTGCAAATGGCCGACTGGTCTTAAGAGAAACTTTGTTCAAATTCCCTCCCTCCCTGACCTGAAAGCCTAATAAATAAATACCAACTTTTTATTCACAAAGACTATTTATGCTTCCCCTTTGTTCTGATAATGAGCATTATTCAAATGATATTTCAAAACGCAATGCATTGTGGTCTACTTTCACCAGTGTAGGCAGCATTTATGTTATTATTATAGATTTGATCATCCCAACAAAACGGCATACCCCCCCCCCCCATACTGTGCACCACGGACGGAGGGGATTCTGACAACGTGAGACTATAGCCACGCCCACCTGCCAATCAAAAACAGCCCAATAATGCAAAATGTAAAGATAATAAATGAATAGAAAAGAAGGAGACATACTAATGGCAGACAGTACAAAAGTTTATTTCTGGCTTTTTAGTTTGTCTTCTGAATCCCTCTAGTGGACATTTGACGAACTGCAACGTTCTCCTCAGATTTGAGAACAGCATGTGGTTCTGCTGTCGAAGGGCAGGAATAAGGTTCCAAGTACTCATAAATACAAATCTGTGATCATCTTAGTAGAACAAACTAGACTGAGAAAAGGTTCAGTCAGTTCTGCTGTTCTGTAAACGCAGGTTTGATCAGTTCTCCATCAGTTTCTGTGGCTTCTTCCTGAAATGTTCTGCGCATTTCTGCTGATAGACCAACGGGTCAGAGTCACGATGGCCACTGTCAGTAGGCTGGAGCCTCATGACATGACCCAGAGGCTGCTGTGGTGCCGACCGCTCCACCACAGACCCGTTCAAAGTCACAGTTGATGAGAAGTTTGTCTTCAGCCACTCAGGAAGTGTCCGTCGGTGACTCCTGGTCGTTTCTGCTAAAACTCCCCGGTCGTTCGGGCAGACTAAGGTGGAGGGGGGCGTGCTCAACGGTCAGCAGGCGGCGGCAGCGCCGAATCCCAACAAGTGCTGAGAGGATGAACGCACTGGCCAGCAGGGCGGTGCCACTGAGCAGGAAGGTGCCGGTGTAACTTTCTGTGATGTCGACCAGCAAGCCTGTAAAAAATGACGACACAGAAGATCTTTAGTTTTTTAAATGAAAAGTTCCAATTTAAGAAATCAAACAAATATAAGTACATCCTCTTTTTCAGTTTTCAATCTTTTCTGATCAAAGCGATAGTTCTTGAAACTGGACGTAGTCTCACCTCCGATCGGCGGGCTGAGCAGGTAAGGGATGGCGTGCAGGAAGTAGACCACACCCAGCGCCAAAGACAGGTGTTTGGCCCCCACAACGTCAGATGTCACCACGGGGATCAGAGCTACGTAGGCGCCATCAAAGTAACCGTAGAGGATGGCGAAGGGGAGGAGGAGCCTGAAGGACCGAAGCAGTGGCGCAAAGATGCAGCACAGACCTTCCATCGCCACAGAGAGGATGTAGCAGGACAGGCGGTGCGGCTTCAGACACCTGCACACAGAGGGAGGCCGTTAGGCTCCGTTCATGGAAAACTGACGACCAAAGAGAAGATCTGCAGGTCTGAACGTTAACCTCGAAACCTCCAGCTGCACGTCTGAACTCTTTGTTCCGCCCTGCAGCGGTCTGCACGCCAGACAAGCTGCTCCCAGCAGAAACATGTCTGAGCCGCACCTCCTCTGGATTCTAACCAGTGACTGGACTGAGTGTCACATGACCCATGGAACATGGCTCACGTCCTACTGCAACCAAGTCAATTCTGGTCCCAAGTTTTCACACCAATAAGGACTGATTGGTCTGAGCCGTTTTGAGTCAACGTTTCTATGGCAACCCCTCTTTCCAATCAGGAGTGAGCTTGTTGGAAGGCCCCTACCACTTGAGATCCAGGGGTGTACATCTATGTTCCAGATCCAGGCCAGGGTGCCATTTCCTCGTGTCTTCATGCCGGCGGTGAGGAAACCGTGGTTACCTCTTCATCCAGCTGCAGACCACAGAGCCTCACGCCAAATCAGCTTTAAATCTGCAGATCTGTGTGTCCAAGCGGCGGTTCCAGGTTCCAGGATGGCTCCCCCTGAACCACCTGGGTGGTGTTTGTGGGGGTTAAACCCAGCCTCACTCAGACTGATGGATGTTGGTAAAAGGTTTCAAAAAGAGGAGTCATCAAGTCCAGATGCTGTCTGTTTATGGAGGTCACACTGGGAAAATGCATTTTTTCACAACACAAGACAAGAAACTGGGAAGTTTGGTCAAAATTTTGTAGGAAAACTTGAGAAAAAACGAACTATCAGTGAAGTAAAAGAAACATTACAAAATAGGAAATATTAAATTATGAAATGTGCAAATTTTTCTAGATCAGAATCCTGTTTCTGCTGTTTTTAGGTTTTTCCTGATGTGTTGCCAGATGGGGCAAAAAAATTGCTTTGGGGTCGGTTCTGTGGTTTTTATCAAAATACTTTTCAACCAGGGACGTGCAGTCAGGGGAGGCACGTGAGGCACGACCCCACATGCCACTAATTAACTTTTTTTTCTCTGGACCTCGCAGTTTTTACGTGACTTTTGGGCTGGAAAACCATGACTTTATCTGGCAACACTGCAGACGACTCGCAGGAAATCCAGCTCTCAGAAGTTAACATCTGTTTGGGATAAAGTTTCAAAAGGCAACAATATTTGTGCTGACAAACCCATTCTCCACCTGCTACACCTGGCCCGTCTAGACCCGCCCCATCACCAGGGATCGCCCCGCCCACCAGCACCCGCTGAAATCCCAGGTACCGTCTGTCTGCTAATGTTTACAGCTCTTATCTGATCAGATCGTTCATCCTCTTTGCTGTTTATTAACAAAACGTCCCACATTCCATCCTCAGGTTTTCCTCCCCCACAAACTTCAAATATGCTGTCCATCAAACGGAGCCAATGATCTCCCAGTTCAGGGAAAAGTTCAGCTTCTAGGTACCAGACACTAACGAAAACCAATTTTTGGAACATCAGGAGAACCTTCATAGCATCAAAGTCTGCCGCTCTTTCATTCATAATGAGGTTCAGGTTTGTACTTTCTCTCAGAAAAAAGTAGTACACTTAAAGTATATTTGTTAGGTATACTTGTGTATAAGTACAGTATACTATAGACCATGCAGTACAAGCAAGTAAACTTACGTATACTGTCTTACTTTTAGTAAGTATACATGTAGTACACTTAAATGGATTCCTTTTTGTTGAGGGTTTATTTAATCTGTAAAAGTCCTGAGCAGTAAATGAGCCCAGCCAGTTTCTACTGAAAAGTTTCAACAATTATTTGGTTATTTTTTTCTGAAAGAGCCATAACTACTCCAAGGATTTGATTTTTTCTCCCGTTTATGGAATAGTTATACTAATATTCCCAAGTAGAGGCTGGAATCAGCTGTTAGGGCTGAATATTTTACCTCACATGTGCCAAAAAGAGAACGGGAAGAGTGTTTCCCTGCATTCATGCAATGAAACCAAAAACAGTTCAAACAAATCCTGGTCACTGGTTACACGTGTAACATGGGTGTTTTTTTTATAATAACCATATCGTTTGTTTTTGAATAGAAACTTGGTGTGAACGTTTTTCAAACGTTTGTTTTCAGGAGGATGAAGAACATAAAGAAATGTTGGTTATGATGGACCTGCGTACCTTTGGTCTGTCAGCCAGCCAAAGGTGATGTTTCCCACGATGTCGATGACTCCCAGAATGGACATGAGGAAGGCGGCGTGCTGGTGGCTGATGCCGGCGCTCAGAGCGTACGGTACCAGATACACGAAAGGCAGGCTGCAGCCGCTGGCCAGGAACAGGAAGGACACGGCCAGACCCAGGAAGTCCGGCTGCAGCAGGAAGGAGTACTCCGTTCTGGAGAAGGAGAAGCGTCTCTTCTTTGGTGATGGGTTGGGCTTTTCTCCAGGCAAGGTGAGGGGCAGAAGGCCGACCTCGGTCTCTTTAGGGGGTTTTATGGAAAGTTCAGTGTCCTGCGAGGAAACTTCACCTACATGAAGACAAACGATTCAAATCTATGTTTTTGGTACCGTATGTTCCAAACATGTAACTTCCAACACGTGTAAAAAAACAGATGGATAAAAACATGACTGTGACTGGGCTAACACTCAACGTTGTTGGTAACATGTACAAAAGAGCACAGCTACATGTTAACCACATTAGCATGTTCACATTAACACCCAACTGTGTTTGCAACTTCCTAAACAACAAAGCGATATCACTGACATCATTAACTCCCAATCAGTCAGTGACGTAAGAAAACATGTTACATGTTAGCTAGATTAGCATGTTCACAATAACACCCAAGCTTGTATGTTAATCCATACATACCATGTAATCTAATGGATTTTAATGCTTCTTAGTGCGCCTTATTGTGCGGAGAATACGCTAGTTAATCAGCTACTATTCATAGAACGGGGTGATAAATGAACAACTGATTTGTTTATGTCTTCTTTTGAGAATCGGACCAACAAAGTGAATCCAACTGTAGATCTCCAAATGTAGGAGCCAACAAAAGTCCGTCCGACCCCGTCGATGATCACAAAGTCCAACTACGTCTGATTGAGTCCAGTTCCGTCTAATATATTAGGTATTTCTAAACAGAACTCACCACATGTCGCCTCCTCTGTCTGCTCCTGCACTGTGATTGGTCGCATGAGTGCTCCGCAGACGCAGAGATTGGCGACTACAGCGCTCATGATGAGCAGCGCCCCCCTCCAGGAGTACAACTCAATGAGCAGCTGCAGGACTGGAGCCAGCACGAATGTCCCAATGCCGCTGCCCGACATGGCGATGCCATACGCCAGCGCTTTCCTCTGCTGGAAGTAGCAGCCCACCAGGGCGATGGCAGGGGTGTAGCAGAGGGCGAAGCCCAGACCTGTCCACACACATCCAGAACGTGAGCTTTTCTGTAGAGACATCTAGAAAGTGAGTACCGATTGACTCCGTACCTGTGAGGACTCCCATGGTGAGGTAGAGGAGCTCCAGGCTGGTGGAGAAGGAGCTGAGCAGGAGGCCGCACGATGACAGGACTCCACCCAACATCACAGCCACCCTGCAAGACCAGCGGTTCCCCACCAGGCTGCCCACAGGAGCTACAACACAAAGGCGCCATAAAGTTCATTTAAAGTAATCCGGTCATTCTGAAAGAAGCGAGGCGGCACTGACCACAGAGCATCGTGATGCAGTCCACCAGGCTGTGGATCCATGCAGTGGCTGAGTATTCAGCCCCGAAATGGCCCTGAAATTCCACGAAGAAGATGGAGATGCACCTGAACAGACGAGGTGGAGGTTAGCTCACAAGCGCGCAGATGGTAACTGCCGAAACAAGTCTGTAACCATGGTAACACCAGCAGTGTATGCTCTGAAGCACTGACAGCTGTATTGAAAGCTTTAGTCAGACCTGTAATTATGGGTGGATATGGAATGTCTCAGTGCATGCTGCGGGCGTGTCAAACTGATTTTTTTTTTAACCACCCCCAAATCCTGTGGACTGTATAAGGAGACCGTTAGTGTGGTTCATGTGATCCGTGCGCACCTTGCTGCAGCCTGACGGTTAGAAATGAGGAAATCAGACAATCAGACCGTAGTCTGTGTGGACGTCCTACGGGAACAGACGTATCACGCTCACATCCCGTGCATGCAGCATTTGCACAACGACTAGAGTGTAGAGTAAGGACACCGAACAACAGCATCACCTGTACTTCATAATAAGTGTGTGCAACTTTCATTAGCCCTTCAAATACTTCACGATACATTTACCACTTGCACGACAATGGTACGTTCCACTTCTATGACATGTCTTAAGGTGGCCGTACGAGCCTCAAGAGAACTGCAAGATGCTCCGCTGAAGAGCTCCTCTCTAAAACCCAATTACCCACAGAACCCGTATGGTTCAACCTTCATGTGGGTGAATGGGACTAAGGATCAATACTCGAATCACAGAAACACCTGCAGGCGTTACCATGGTTATTGCAAAAGATATGTAATTCTTTCTTTATTCAAATCCTGAATGTAAATCTGTCTGTAGGTTTCTGCTGAGTCATCAGAACAGCAGGTCAATGGCAGTCGGGTGAGTGTTGTCTGTGGGGGGGGTTCTCGTGTAATAGGAAACAGAGGCACATGTCAGCAGAGCAGCAGATTTCAGACAAACATCTCATTATGTAACCACTCTGAGGGATGGAGGGTCCACTGAGACCCATGGCCGGTTCCTCTGGGAGCCGTGTGAGCATCAGGTGAGTCTGACAAAGTCTCAGGGGAGTCTCTGGGACACAGAGTTGTAATATAGTAGAATTTACATACAAAACAGCTTTTACAAAAATGTGTCTGTCCTGCATTTTAAGCATGAAAAACCTGCAACGTTATCTTCTCAGTAGTTTCCATTCTGTTTTTAAAATTTAATGATTTTCTTTAGGCTGCCTAACCTTTACTGAAATGCATGAACTCCTTTAGGTTCTACACTGACAAACAAGACTCAGTCATTTACCTGCTGTGCCTGCACACCTTTCTCTGTGATATGAACGTGCACATCAAGTTAAACCAGTTTTTGACAGTAGTACAAAGTCCTGATCCCTCCACTCTATGCTGTAACCCGCTCATCTGCAGAAAACATCTTACAAAACCATGAAGTCGATGATAGCCCATAATTCAGAGAGAGAATCAGCATATTTACTTTATATAAATTATATCTAGCAGTTTTCCTGCTGAATGTTTGTTTAAGACGTGCAAATAAACTATAACCTTAAAATAAAACAGAAGTAAAATAATGTGAACATTTTTTTGTCTTGTCTTATTTAATCCCCCCCCACATGCCATACAATATCTGACCCCCTCCCCATTTGATATCAGTTTATTTATAAATCATCAGTTTCGTTCAAACAGAATCTTAATAATTTAAGTGGTGAAAATAAAATTAAGTTTTAGTCATTCCAAAAAGGCTACATTGTCTTAATTATGTACTAATGGTCTATTTAAGAGGTCAGGGAGTTTTCAAGGACTTTTGGTGTTTTTCCTTTACTAAATGGGATGGGATGGGGTGGGTAGTGTGGAAAACTCCATCTAAAAGGAATGCTTAAGAGACATAATACCCAAAAATAAAACACATAATACAAAAACCACAACAATGAACTAAAAAATCAGGAAAATACTTTTTATTAATTTACTAATAAGAAACTAAGAATAAAGAAAGACCTTTTAGCTGGCTCATTCTTAGCCTGGTGTGATTTGTTAAAACAAAAAAAATAAATCCTTCTTAAATTTAACACAACAGGTCTTTGACATGTTCAATGTAAATACTGTATATGGTTATGCAGTAGGGATGCAACGATCCACTTTCGCCACGATTTTGTTTAATTCAGTTCAATTCAATTGAGGACATAATGAAGACAAACCCAAAAACACATGGAACATCAGGAAAGAAAAGATAATTTAGGAATTACAGCAGTGAGGAAACGGAAAGCATTTGAGAGGAAAAATCAATAAAATATGTCTGTGTCCAAATTCACTCACTACTCCCCGGTTAGTGCAATTTATTGGGTGTATTTTATTGAGGTGCACAAACACGACAATTCTTAAATCAGGGGCCCTGGAAATTTCCCATAAATCTAAGCGAAAAACTTGAGTGACTTTACAATCACAAAATTTGGTAAATATAAGCTCCAGTGCACTATGTTTAAACAATTTATCCTTTAAAAAATGTTTGTGAATATTTCTTTTATTATTTATTCAAGTTTTCATCATCAGAACACATAGTTAATAACCAGTCTTCATAAAATGTTCATGATCGAGTGACAAATGGGTGACGTTATCTTTGGTGTTAAAAAAAAAGAAGTGAGCGTGTCTGAATTACGTTAAAGTCCAGGAAACTGGATAACCCCACATTATATGCTCTTTGAGGGAATTTAGACATAAGGCATCAAAAGAGACATTTTAGTTTTGCAATACTTACTTTATATTAAAGAAAATATAAAGATAAGTTTTCTTAGACTTTGATTGTAAACAAATTTGTAAAAAAAATCCTGAAATAGGTAAATACATAAGTTATTTTATGAAAGAAAATTGGACAAAACAATATAATATTTACAGAACTGGGTTTAAAAAAATAAATTTAAAGCGATGGAATAAAATGAAGATGGCAGCAAAATTAAAAAAAATAATCCCCCAGATTAAGTTATGGTGATAGCAATTGCATTTGTTTTTGGTCCTGTTAAAGAAAATTGTGCTGTGATATTTTGCTTTTTGTGAAAAGTTGTTGACACTCATTCTCCAGACAGTTTTACTGAAATTCCTGACTCTGTGTCCCTAACAGAGAGAATGAAACAAACAGGTTTTCATTCATTAAATGTTCATTTTGCACTTAATCAAAACGGGTGTTTAAACTCGCACCAGGAGGATTTTAACAACTTTGCTGCTGATGTTTGTGAGATATGAACTAAATGCTGCATTTATTTCTAATTACCAATCACCCCCACATTGACGTAAATTACCCAACAGCCGACATGCTGAATGCTTTGACTATATGCAGTGTCAGCAATAGCATGGCAAAACAGTCAACAACCCAGAGGAATGCAAACAACATGTTCAAATGTCAGGGCTATCTGAGGTTCTGTCTTTAGAGACTGGATGCAGAACCATAAATCAAGCAGGAGGTGTGAACTGGGCTAGAGGCCGGGTCTAGCGTGCAAAAAAAAAATTCATCTGCCTTTTAAAAAAGAAATTAATATAGAAATTGCTGTTTTTAACCAGACAGATGTAAACACTATAATGCTAACAACTAAACTAACTAATCCCCCCCCCCCCAGCAGAAATCTGCACATTCTAGTTTAGACACGAAGTAGAAAGGTCCCCGTTTGAGCCTTTTTCATATTGACCCCCACAAAGCCATGTGAACCAGTATGTGTGTCTTACCTGGTCACTGCCCGTGTGCACACCGTCACCATGAAACAGCAGCCGACAATCACCCATCCCCACCCCCCATCCGGAGGTGACACCCCAACGCTCTTCTGCTTCCCAGCAACCATCCCTGCACTCTGAACCGGTCCCGGCTCCCAGTTTCGGTGCAGGCCCTGAGGAAGCCCGCGTCCAGAACTAGTCAGTCAGTCAGAGATCTCCTGAGTGGTGCATCCTGCTGCGACAGCAATCAGCCCCAGCCTGGAAGTTCAGGCAGCGAGGAGCAGGAGGGTGGGGCTTCTCAACAGGTATCCAGGTACTCTCCTCTGACTCCTCCCGCACTTACTCTACCTCAGCTGATGGAGAGTGGGACCGGCCAGGTGGAGTTGAGCGGTCAAACAGGAGAAGCTGAAGTGAAGAACGGATGAAGCTGTTTGAACATCTGGCAGGGACGAGATCTGACCTGCTTCTCTCCTCCCAGCAGCTTCCACCTAACTCCAGTAGAGTCTCAGTAGAATGATAGTAGAACCCGGCTGTCATTGTTTTTGTGTCTGAAACAGAACGGAAGGCTTCTTCGGTCAATCAGTGACCAGCCGACCCTCAATCATTAACCTGTCCCAGGACCCGCTGGAGAGCTCCCTCAGCCCCCAGCAGAACCTGTGTTCCCTCTGACGTCTGTCTGCTGAAAGCAGGCAAAGAACATTTCGTTCTGGAGCCCCCCACCACTGCCCCCACCCATCCCCCCACCCCACCTCATTACATATCTTCTCAGGTGTCAGAAAACAGCCTGTGAGACCGGTCCAACAGGATGGCTTTGGGAGGGTGTTCACTCACAGAACAGGAACCGACCGGGCCAAAGAGGCTCTGATATAATCAGTGATGTTTTTATTGACTCATTTCTGGATACCACTGACACCGACACCCTGGTTCTTTTTAGCTCCTGGTTCTGATATGGATTCTGCACTACCCTGCAGGGTGGAACAACAAACAAACAAACACAGGCTCAGGAAGAACATAAAAATCCCAGAAAAACCACAGTAAAAAGTACAAACTCAGGTCAGTTACTTCATGGTGTTTCCTGGCTGGACTTCACAGTTTAGTTCTGGTCTGTTGAGTCTGACCCTTCGACAGTCAACTGTTCAGGAGATGAAGGACAAAGACTTACATTCTGCTTTTGATCTCTTCTGGGCTTGTGGTTCAGAAAAAGACCACCAGATCCACCGGCAGCAGAACAGTTTGAAACATGTCTTTTGGAAGTCTAAAACTTCTTTTTCTAAAGTGGTTTAAGCATCTCAGAGAAGCGCTAAAATCAATTCTAATCAATTTAACAATGAAAAAAATAAATTAAAAAAAGGTAAAACTTTGGCGCCCTCTACTGGAATAAACGTGGTTTCACAAATGTCCTGGTGGTTTCAATGGGGCCCTAAATTTAAATGAGCTGCCATCATAATTTCAATGAAAAACCAAATTGTTGAAGTTTATTAAAAATTCATGTCAAATCATTTAAAATGAGCCAATATATGCAAACATTGACTTTTTTTCGTTTTAATCTAAAACAAAGTTTTCATAAACCAAAAAAGGACAACAATGGGCTCACACTCTTATTTTGACATAACTAAAATTAAAAGTTATCATTATTGCACTTTTGAGTTTATACTCAATAATACTTTTGTTAAACATTACAAAAATAAACTAAAGATTTATCAACTTGTGCATTTTTCTTTTTACTTTTTAGTGTTAAATGCTGCTGCTGTTGCTGTTTTTTATACACAAAAAGATGTATTGTAGCTTTCATTTTGAAATAAAGGTGGCTGTCAAGTTAATAAATATTTGCTGTTTCAGAGGCTTTAGAACAAATAATTATGATGGTTTACTGCTCAATTACAACAATGTAAACACCTAAAAACCGACTCCAATCATCTTCTGATCTACTTTCAAATCGTTCCCAGTGGTCTTTTAATTATGATAATGTGTCATTTTCTAGGACATAGTGTCTGCAGAGCAGCAGGAGTCCAATAGAAATTCAACCTCGTGGGCGGGACCGTTGGCTTGGAAGTAAAGTCTCTGCTGATATCCTGTTATGCCTTTTTTTTTTGCTCTCCTGCAAGCTTACAGCCCCTCACACCCCAACCTAATATTAATAGTGCATCAAAAACAGCGAGCAATATCAGATCTATTTAGACGTACAGTTTGGATCCAGATTCCGGTTGGATCTATTTGTCTAAAAGCAGATGCATCAGAATGGAGCAGAGCTGGGAGCTTGTGGCCCACTGATTGTAGCTTTTTCCAGCAGACGTTCTCCATCTGCTCTTGATTCTCAACAATTTGATTAAAGAAATACTCAGAAACTCAGATTTACTCTTAAACTTTCCATTATGTTCTCCATTATAAGTAAATGCAATAAGAATATGTTAAAAACGATTTTCCTTGGCGTGCGTCTTTGAAGAGTTAAGGACAGTAGAATTGGATTCAATTCTTATGAACTCTTTGAAGCATCTTCTCTCTGTCTCTCATTTAGTCCGTAGTCCTGTCAGCACTGATAGAGACATGAAGAAATTAAAGTGAATTTCTGCTGAAATTTCAGCTGACAGCTGGTCTCCTTTAAAAAAGTTGACCTTGAGTTGGCACTTTTATGAACTTCCCGTGAGATCAATACTCAAACAGGCAAACAAAACACTCGGATAACATCTTTATTAGCATTTATCTGGACTCAGTGATCATAATCGCTGCTGCGTGATTGGTGAAGCCTTCAGGAATTGACCTTTGGAATGTGGACCCACAGACTCCTCAGTTTAGAAGCACACCTGAGCAGAAAACACCTGTCAGAGGTGCGCTGTGTCTGCTGGAGCTGAGTCTCGTCAGAGAAGACCATCAGTCTGACAGGAATCTACGACTTTTTGAAGTCAGAAAACAAAGGATTGATCTGGAGGTGAGTCAGAAGCTGCACAACTTTGACTGTCGTTGATCTATGGTTGATCAGAACTGATGAATGAACCATTTCCTGTCTACATTAGCGTCTACCATCTGTCTAGTTCTGGGAGTTTTTTCCCACCTGTTTGTCAGGATTCACAGAGCATTAATTAACCACTGGAGCACCTCTTTAAAATAGAAGACAGGAACTTAGGGCATGGGGGGGGGAAACATAGTTACCTGTATTTCATATCTGCTGTGATGTCTCTGCTGGAGTTTAGCTTTGGAAAAAAGAAGATGACAGAAAATAATGGCAACCAAATGAGTATACGACATATTTTCCTCATTTAGCTAAATAAATGTGAAGAAGTGTCTTTTTGATATAATCACTCAGCTGATGGGGTTTTTTTGTGGTTGCCATGGTGACTCTATCCTAACCTAAAGGACGTACAGAGCATCTCACATTTTTATGAGGTTTGGAGTCCAGGATGGGTCTCAAATAGTTCATGAAAATGATCTTAACCACATTTTTTCTAAAGTTTGCCAAAAACGTGTCAAAAATGTGCATATGTGACCCAACGGGAGTTTAAACGAGCTGTTTGAATGGCATCAGGCAAGACTCAGAGTTTTCTCTGACTGCAGACAACATTGGATGAGGGAGAGAGGGAAAAAAAGAGAAGAAAAGATGAAAGAAAGGAGAACTAAGAGGAACAGATGAAGGATTGAATTTACGGTATACCTTAGATACGAATGAATGCTGTGCAAACAGGAAGGGCTGATCTTTACATGGATGACAGTGAAGTTAATTGAGGATCTGAAGAACGGATAATTTGGAGGAAGGTGGTCAGTTAAAGAGAGATCGGCCGATCAAAGATGTGATTGATTTGCTTTGAACCTAAGAAAATTAAATGATCTTCCTGTAAGAAGCTGTTCTTGTTTGATCAATACACATGATCTCATTGGAAATACGTTGTTATTTCATTTTCTGGGATTTCATAGTTCCAATCAAGAGTTTTCACATTAATATTTAATGAAAATCTGTACTGATTTTGTGTTAATAGCTGGATGTAGAGGTTCCTAACCTCCACTTAGTTATCACTGTTGTAGTTTCTATGTAGTCTTAAGCAATGTGCTTCGTGATAATGAAACTGATAAGATAATATTTATGGCCCTTTAGTCTCAAATTTAGTGTTTTTCCTGTTAAGAAATACATTTTAACCGTTTTCTTTTCCTATAAAGCAAATATTCTACAGCTGCAAGATGACATTGAATAGTTTTTCAAAGAATGTCTGTGGTAAAGTCAAACAAATGTTTTTTCTGTTGTGAAGATTCACCTCTCTTTTCTGTGCTGACAGGCACCATGGCTGACAGGAAGTGCTGTGGTGTTTCTGCCGTTAAGCTGACGCTGAGCATCCTCCTCTTTCTCGTGACGGCTGCATGCGTGGCGCTAATTGTTGTGTTAGTCACCAGAACAACAGACACCGGTGAGCCACCACACTACAGCCTCACACAGCAATGAATACACAGCTGAACATAGTCCCTAATATATATGTTTTTTTCTAGTAATCCAAAGGTTTTGACCAACTTGGAAGGCAGAAAAAAATTGTCTTTTCTAAATAATTCAGGTTTTCTTACATTTCTATGGGTTGTTTCTCAACCAATTGGAATTCCTGGATAAGAACAAAGAAGTTAGCAATTCCATCCCCTAAAAGGTGTTGCTATGTAGAAGTAAAAACACAGTTTAACAATAAATGTTGAATTAAGCGATTCAGATCAAAACACACATTTGATTAAAACATCACTAAATCATTGTAGATCATTTGAAACAAACCATCTGAAAAACGGTGGATTTTCAGCTTCCATGAAAGCATTGCATCGCCTTGTTGGAATTTATCTTGTGTTTATGAACTTCACACAACAAATCTCTGAAATGGTCATTGTGGAAGTCTCATTCTCAATTCTTATTTTGTTAGTATCTGCAAACTAGAATATGACTACTACAAATGTGAGAAACGAAACCTCTAGTGTTCGAAAATGTCAGTCTGCCAATAAAAGTCACAACATCCATTTTAGTGTTTAGCATTTCACCCACTGCAAGCTTCTCCAGAGCAACAACGACCAAACTTTAAGTTTGCTTCCTTAGACGTCCATCTTTTTTTTCATATTTAGTCTTTACATTTTGAGGGGGAAAATCTGTTCACCTAATGTGTTTGCTCTGTCCCGTCAGAGCCGGAGCCTCAGAGCAAAACGTACCTGATTGGAGTGGGCCGAGCCGACTGCACCGGCTCAGCAGCTGAAATCCCCATGGTCAGTTCCAAAACACGCTGCCTTCAAGCTGCTTCCTGATTCCATGAGCTCGCTTCATTTTTTTAAATACCTGAGATCAAACATGCAGACTGTGGGGACACGGTCCAGATCCAAACCTGATAGCTCAGCTCTGTAGTAACTAATCCATCTCATTTCACTCACCTGCTTCTGCTTCACCTGCAATCATCTCCAGAATCATGTCGGCTACAGAAAAAAGTCACATTAAAACCTTTTATCTCCCACTTTACTGCTTTATTAAACAAAAATCTAGAGGATTAAAAGTTGGTATTAAAGCATAGAAAGAGTTTTTATCTTATCAGTCATTTAAAGGACAAACAGAATGGGTTCTAAATGGAATCTTCAAAGCCAGAAAATTAAGGATGCTAGCTGCTACTGTTAGCAGTTGATTTGGAAGCTAGGAAAGTGAGCATTAATCCAATTTTTTTGAGAAAAGTGAAAATAGAATTGATCTCTAGAACTACGCCTTTGGAAAAGAAGTTCCAGTGAAAGTTCCTGTGCAGTAATTTAAGTTCTAATGTAATCTTTGGTGGGTTCTGTATTTTGATCATCATGTCTTTAATGTTGAAATGATAAAGTAAACTTGAAAGAGACGGTGCTCCAAAGTCTGCAGAGATCAGACGCCTTTCATCAGACGGAGTGTGTTTGCACTGATAAGCTTTCTGCTTTCTCTGCAAAGATAATCAAACACCTCTAACCGTGAACACGTGAGACGTAGACAACAACAAAACAATCAATACAATCACGCTTCTGCTCAATTTAACACGTTTTTAGCCTCCAGCAGCCTGAAGAAGACCAGGCGGATGAATGGATGTGATGCTGAGATCAATCTAGGTACTGAATTAACAGAAATTTTCTATTAATAATTATATGAAATCTCACATCAGATGATAGTGGATGGAAATGTGGATGAACCAACTCCAAAACAGCTGAGTCATCTTGTTGGAGTAACTAGTTCCTCTGTGTCTCCTATTGAATGTAGAAATGAAAAAAGAAAGGGTAGATTTCGTGGGCAGCAGGGGCTCAGGTTGGCAGGTTGCCCAATGATCGAAGGGTCGGTGGTTCGATCCTCAGCTAACTGTCGTTGTGTCCTGCGTAGGAATGTCCAGGTGATGGTCAGACGGGACGTAGGCGCATCCTGGCAGCCACACCTCTGTCAGTCTGTCAGATGTGGTCACATTCAGTCGTCATTCTACTTGTAGTATATTTGGATGATTTTTGTCTTGTGATTTTATAAATAAGCACACCAAGGTTTCATCAGTGTAAATATTGACATTTTGTGTTATGGCATAACAAATAATTTTAATAGAAGCGTAAACAAAAATGAAGAGCATCAAGCATTGAGCCCTGTGGTACACCACGACTAAAGACTGGAAGACAAATCAAAAGTTTTCCAGCCATTAGGGACACATAATTAGTTTTAGGACGAGTTTTAGGACAGTAGTTTATTTAAAATATGGGACCAAAGCAAAAGTAAATAAAAAAAATTTAGATAATACCTTCTGTTTAAGCAAAACAGTAAAAATAAAATAAAATATAATAAAACATTATGGTAGTTTGGCTAGTATAGATGTTTGTGATACTTATTGTGGGAATGAGATTTACTATGCAGAATCAGTTTTCTTAACTACATCAAATTTCAAAATTGTGTTTTAAAACAAATTTTAAAATAAAATTTAAAACAATAAAATAAAATAGTACAAAAAAGATCAAATTAGAGAAAAAATTAAAAATTACAGAAAAAAGACAGAAAGAAAAATGAAACATGGCCCACTCTTCGTAATTATTAAGTTGAATACATGTTGTGTCAACAATAACGTTAATTCTAAATTTTAAATGAAATGATTAAAAAAAGACAAGACAAATCTGACTTTTTTACTCAAGTAAAATAAAAACTTGTCGTTCTTCAAAATTTTGATGGAAATTCTGTTTTATTTATGTTTGTCAAATAAGTAGAATTATTCTCTGACTGATTTTTGTTGTGATTCAAACACTTATACATTGGAAACTTGACAGATTTTTTTATGTTATACACACATTGTTTGTTTGTTTACAGATGGGTTATGCAAACTCCCAGCAGAAAGCTGCAGGAATTCACACACGTCTGTTCAGCCGAGCTTTTATCGTTGATGACGGAAACCAGAGAGTTCTATTTGTCACCGCCGACATAGGAATGATTTCCCAAAGACTTCGGCTAGAGGTGAACATGCACACACACACACTTAACGGTTTTCATGTCTTATGAGGACAGATTTTGAATATACCACTTTTGGGGACTACCCTTTCTCAATGATCCGGAGCAAACGTTCAAAGTCTGGCCTGTGGGCCAAATGTGGCCTGCATTCAAATTTCAAAAAGTCTGCAGCTTCCTGTGATAAAATAATTTAATTCCCCAAAATGTTCTAAAAATTATGTGTGATTTCTTGATTGTGGTTGCCTAAATTATGTTTTCATATGTCACTTTAAAGTGACACTACCAGATGAAACAAAGTCTTGTCAGTTCTGTAAATTTAATGATTTTTCAAAAAAGTTATTTAAATTATTTTTTGCACGGAGCCATAATTTTAAAATAAGACAAAAAAAATCGCAACTATAATAACCTGAATCTTTATTGTTATGGTCTCGTGGCAGTTTTCTGATGATGGAGGACACATTTAAAGCTAAAATGTTTAGCTCAAAATTGCATTTCTGAGTATTTCTTTGTTCAAAAAAATTATTTTTTTGTTCTTTTTTCTTTGTAAAAAGATTGTATTTGTGACGGGAAAAACACCCTGGGTGGGCCACACGCTCCCTGCTCTGCTTGTAGACAAATGGAGTCACAAACATCTTTGTTTTCCTCTTCTGTGCTGTAATCTGGATCAAAACTGCACAACTGGATAATTGCAATATTGCTTGCCATTTTTGTTGCAGTGAGGAGAAGGGGGTGGACATGGTTGCTCTGCGCCAACAGTCCCGGCAGCATTTCAAAAGTGAATTTCTAATGAACTCCTGCAGCTCTGCAGAAACTATTTCTGAGAAAAACAACACAGGCTTTTACATTTTGGCTAAAAACAGCACAATCACAATGAAGACCACCTGGAATTTGGAAAACAGATCAGAAGATGGATCTTTCAACTGGTGGCATAATTGTAAAGGAGACGTTTGAATTTTCTGTTCAGGTTCTCAAGGCTCTGCAGGAAAAGTACGGAGACCTTTACAGGCGGGAAAATGTTGTTATGAGTGGGACTCACACTCACTGTGGTCCAGGTGGGTATTTCCAGTACACGCTGTTTATGATCACCGGTAACGGCTACGTCAAAGAGTCCACAGAGCCGCTGGTCAATGGCATCGTCAAGGTGTGTGTGACTCCCGATGTTTGTTTCTGAACTTAGTGGTTGGACACATTGTCATTGGAAACTTGCTTTATGCTTTACATCTTCCAGAGTATAGACATAGCCCATCGTAACATGAGGCCTGGCAGGATTTATGTGAACAAAGGAGAGCTGGTTGACAGCAGTCTGAACAGGAGTCCTCACTCCTACATGAACAACCCAGAAGACGAGCGCAAAAGGTACAGCACCATTCCCACCACACAATTACAAATCTATACATATTTGATTGACAGATTATGTATAAAATGATTGGCATTTTCATTCTGGTGTCACTAGGATTTATAGTTGTTTCATACATCACAGAGATATCTAAATTGACAAAGTATGTTTACAATGCATGTAAATGAAGTTGCTGGCTCTCAGCTTTCATTTAGGTTTGGAGGAGATGGCACAGATTAACAGAATTATTTAAAAATGAACTCTTGAAGCATCAATGTTTTATGTTGTAAATACTGATAGATTATTAGATAAAGTTGTTAAACATTTGGTGAATTTTATTTTATAAAATATTTCTAGTCATAATGTTAACTCTCACCCTAAAAAAAAAATCAAATTTCAAACATTAATATAAAATCTGCAGGTATGAGAAAAACACGGATAAGCAGGTGGTGGTGCTGAAGTTTACAGATTTGGATGGAGATGGGATTGGAATGATCAGGTAAAAAAAATATTTAAGCATCTTCATATCCTATTGTAATTTGGTTTTGCATTGATCCGATTGATCTTAGAAGTCAGATGAGGCTGAAGTTTGCGTCCGATTTCTTTTTTTTTTTTTTTTTTTAGCTGTCACTGTCATTAAACAAATTTTTAATGACCTTTTAATGGTCCCTTCATGAAATCCAGTGTAGAAATAAAGTTTAAGGAGGTTTTTGGTGACCTGTAGGTGTCACTAGGAGCAGTTAAAAATGTAACCACTGGAATTTTTATTATAGTTATAAAAAATATTGACTGAAAAACTGCTGTAGTTTTAAATTCCACTAAAATTTTGTTTTATTTATTTCCTTCCTAATAGCTGGTTTGCCGTCCATGCGGTAAGCATGAACTTTACCAACCGCATGGTGAGCAGTGACAACATGGGGTATGCTTCCTACTTGCTGGAACAGGACAAAAACTTTGGGGAACTCCCTGGACAGGTGATGTGAAAAATTCAAGTGGCATCTATATCTTTTCTTTTTTTAAACATCCAGTATTACACCTTAAGTAGAATTTATATGTGTTGTAAATGACATGACAGTAATGTATATTCTACCTAAATCTAAAGCAGTTGATGTGCACATTGCAGGGAAGTTTTGTGGCTGGATTCTCCTCCAGTAACCTTGGTGACGTCAGTCCAAACACCAGAGGACCTCACTGTATGAACACCGGCCTTCTCTGTGACTATCTGAACAGCTCCTGTCCCGTTGGAGGGGTACATGCACACAAAAGAAGGATGAAAAAGTCATTGGTATTGGTATTACCTGACTGGTGTTCATCTTTATCAGACTAAGATGTGTAAAGCATTTGGACCTGGAGAAGACATGTTTGAGAGCACCAGAATTATTGGACACAACATCTTCATGAAAGCTAAGGTTAGTGACTGTCTGGACATTTTTTTAAAACTTGAGTCACTCTTAGGCTGGTGCCATAATTGGGTAAAACAAACAACAAATGACCTCAAAGCAATGAAACTAAAATTAGAGCATCACATGCATTTACCAGTTTACCTACCTTGTGGAGTCTTCGAGTTTGGGTGGCCTTTTTGGGGACACACTAAATTATTGTGAACTCACATGATAAACTGTTCCTTTTTCTTTAATTACTGAGTTATTTACAGAGTAGCGGATAAATAAAAGTTTAAAAAAGTGATTATTTTTGTGTTTTTGTCCTCTACAGGAGCTGTATGCAAATGCAGTTCATGAGGTGACTGGCTCTGTTCAGTTTGCTCACCAGTGGGTCAATATGACTGATGTGACTGTTCAGCTCAATGACACACACACAGTGAGTGCCCAAAACAACACACCTTGTTCAAAAGATTGAAATATTCTAGAAATATTGCTGGTCGCAAAAATAATTTAGCAGAGAATGTTTGTTGTTTTACTTACTTGCATTGTTAAATGTAACATAATGTTTTCAAAACACTTTTTAAGCTACAAGTTATATTTATATGAGCAATTCTAAAACTTGTATCTTATTTTTTTTTTAAAAATTCAGATATTTGTAACCAATTATGTTAATTTGGTATATGCATGTTGCTCCCTCATGTTAGACCGCTTCCGGTTTGGACAGTTGATAGCAGAGGAGTGTTTTTTACATGAAAAAAAAACATAGTATGTACTTAATTACTTCTCACACTTCCAAAACTGTCTTCTGTCTACTTTTGCTATCGATTGCTCTTAGAAAGCAGCGCGCTGTCATTAATGCTAATCATTTCTATTTCAGTATGATGAAACTCTCGGAAATTTCAAGCTTAACTTTTATTAAATCTGATGACATCATCAACTGTTGCTGATGGCCATCTCCTCCATTTGACTTTGGAGCCGTGCTAGTGCAGAATGCAGATCTTAATCTTGGCTCAGGCTTAATCCTGGGCACCCAGCTCTGTAGAAGAGTAGTAGTTGTGTTCAGAACAGGCAACATTAACGCTTTGCCCATCAAGGTTTGACAGCTCGATCAGGTCAAAAAGAATAAAATAAAAATGAAAGCGACCTTGCCAAGTATTAATGACCCACTTCTTCCACAACTCACCATCTTTTGGGAAAATGTGGAAACTCAAATTAATTTATTTGGCTGATGCTGTGCATTAAGGTAGCTTGATGTCCTGTCCTCTTTGGAAAGAAAACATTGCCTTCTTGATATCCAATAAAAACAAAAAACAAAAACAAAATTCAATTAGTACACGGACCGTCCTGTTTTCGGGAAAGCGACAAATGCAGTTACCCGCAAGTGAAAATAACTCAGCGGTCCACTGCATACAACCCATAATATCATATATAGGCATTACAAGCCATTTTTTGTCACTACCGACATTAACAAAACTATCCTTAAATTAGGAGAATCCTTTTAAGTCAATGGTGTGTTATTTTTGTTTGTGTCACAGGGCAGGACATGTAAACCGGCACTGGGTCACAGTTTTGCTGCAGGAACAACTGATGGAGGCGGAGATTTAAACTTTACTCAGGGTGATTTCACCATCACTCCACTCTGATTCTACAGGAGTTCTCTTGTGCTGGCATTTAATGTAGCATGAATGTCTGTATGAAGGCGCTGTGGAAGGAGACCCCTTCTGGGACGGAATCAGAGATGCACTTTTGGGCCCCCCTTCCAATCAGACGAAGGATTGCCATCATCCCAAACCAATTCTGTTCAGCACAGGAGAGGTCATTCAAATTTAATAATTCAACTATTATCACATGTATTAGTTCATAATCACTGCTAATCATGATAGAAAGGTTTGATAGGAAATGACTTTGTGGTGGAGTTGAAAAATGTAAAGCTATTGTATGTTGTGTGCAGATGAACTGGCCTTTGCCTTGGCATCCTTCAATTGTTGACGTTCAGATCATCACTATCGGTTCAGTAGCCGTTTTGGCTATTCCTGGAGAAATGACGTATAGAAGTTTAATCCGTCCTACCTTTAATAAAACTATCAAATCACTGGTTAAACTTTATAGTAATACACCTGTGTGTTTTTATAGTACCATGGCGGGAAGGAGGCTTAGAGCAGCCGTGAAAAAGGTGAGCACACATAAATTTGTTTGAAAGCAAACTTTCAATGGTATTTTTGACAATTTTCTACTCATGTCTCAGGAACTGGAGGCTGCTGAGAAGTTCAAAAACGCAGAAGTGGTGATTGCCGGACTCAGCAATGTGTACACTCACTACATTACTACGTTTGAGGAGTACCAGGTAAGCAGTTGCTCAAGACCATGCCAAACAGCCACTGCAAACATTTTGCACATATTGCAAAGATGAAAATTGAGCAACTCAAACCAAATTCATGTAAAGAGCCATCTGCCAAAACCCTCGAGCGACATCTGTGCACATCGACTAATGAAGAATGCAAGAAACCCTTACAAGTTATGTATATCATGCATGTCTCACGAAAGAGCAAAATTTAATTCCTGGAAAATGGGCAAAATGTGCGTAGTGACTGTATGACATGGTCTTCAACCTAATTATTGAATCATTAAATTCTATTCTGACTGAAGGACATGAATATTTAAAAAAACATTAAAAAAAACTTTGATGTTTAACCTTTATTTATAATAACATGTTAAAATGGTACATACATGTTTGCAATGAAAAAAAAAACACATAATACATCTTGATGGCATATTATTTAAGTAAGTAAGTAAGTCCGTTTTATTTATATAGAGCCTTTCACAGATAAAATTACAAAGCGCTGAAAAATAAAAAACATACAATACAGTAAAAGCAGAAAAACAATGAATCAAATATGATGTAAAGCAAAACGAAATAAAGAAAAATAAATGTAGGTTAAAAATACAACAATAGCAATGAAACCAGTCAGCTAAAAGGTGTTGTGTGATCAAGGCCTCGCTACCATTTTTTTTTTTCCAGATTCAACGTTATGAAGGAGCCTCCACCATCTTTGGTCCTCACACCTTTGCTGCCTACCTGCAGAAATTCACCAACTTAGCCAGAGCCATTGCTCAGGTGTGAATGAGCTGTCATGTTTTTCATTTATCTTTTTAAAATGTTTTTATTTATTTTTTTAGAAAAACTGTAAAATGATGCTTAATTTGTAAGTAAAAACCCAATAATCAAGCTGTTAATATAAGAAATAAAATGAATTGGAAAAAGTTTTGTAATCCAAATAAAAAAGTTATATACTGTTAAAAATACACCCTACAAGTTTATTTGATATTATAAAAAACAGTAACAAAACATTTTTGTAAGTGATGCTACACATTATTTGTCTTTTATTTTCAGGACAAGGTGTCAGAGCTGCCAGTTGGTCCTGAACCACCCTTCTTTACAAACCTGTTCAACCTAATGGCTGCAGCAGCTTATGATGCAAAACCAGAAAATACCAGCTTTGGAGACGTCCTTGATCAGGTCAACAGCATTTACAGACAGGTAGGTCACCTGCTTAGGCCTGAGATGTTCCTCAAAGTATGTCTTTCAGACAGAACCTGCTTTTTCAGTGAGTCCTACTTCAAGACAAAAGAAAGAAAGAGAGAAACCAACTTCTCTATAAAAAAATGACCCTGAATTACATTACAATTGATCTACAGTTTATACTATAACTTTATTTTGTGAATAAAGTTGAATCGCTTCTTCCTGCTTCTTTTCAAGCAATAAATCAAGTTCCACATGACTTTAGTGAATGATTACTATATTTAATTAAGCAAATGTGTCTGTTTTTCTGTTTTTTTAATCTATGCATTTCATCATCTCTGTAATGAGTTTGATAAATCTGTGGGAAGTTTTTGTTTTATTGATTACAATACTTGAATTCAATCCATCCATCCATCCATCCATCCATCCATCCATCCATCCATCCATCCATCCATCCATCCATCCATCCATCCATCCATCCATCCATCCATCCATCCATCCATCCATCCATCCGTCAAGCGGTTGCATTGTTTTTGATTACAGGGCGATGTTGTTTCAGTTACCTTTGTAGCAGGAAACCCCAGACACTCTGGAGACATCGTAAGACTCCTTACAGTTTTGGTTTTTGTCATTTTCCATTTTCTTTTTTCTTTTATCTTGGTGATGAGCGTCGTTTTCTTGTTTCTTGCAGAGAGATAAAACATTTGTTACAGTAGAGATGTATGACAACCTGACAGACAGTTGGGGGGTGGTCCACAATGATGCATCATGGGAAACCAGGTGGGTTAGAATGTACTCTGTGCTCAAGGAGAAAATGTTAGTACTCATACTGGACAATAAATCCATCATAAGAAGCTGCTCAGATTTCCCTTCATGATCGAATTCAAGAGTCTTGAGGAAAACTTATCTTCACAAATTTTAAAGAAATTCACTTCCTGTTAAAGGGCCCTCTCTATTGTATAACATTAACGTTGCCGTTACTTATAGGTTTCATTGGCTGAAAGGTTCAAACCGTCGAAGTAATGCTACAGTGGAATGGCACATTCCCTCATCTGCCCCAAGTGGTCTTTACAGGATCAGACATTTTGGACACTACAAACAGCTGCAAGGCTTGCAGACCATCATCACACCGTATGAAGGCTCCTCTGACATCTTCAGAGTTGTTTCCAGCTTCTACCATCAGTGATTCGTCAAGACTGAGGAACACGTCACTTTTGTTCAGAACCGGCCTGATGGAGTTTCTTGATGTGCCTTGAAGTTGTAAAAGCAACTCATTTGTCAAAAAAGCACAAATATATGTTATAGGACTTCAAAATGGAGTCCATTAAAGTGTCCATTAAAATAGTTTGCATTTACAATGATGTGTAGGAATATGATGTCTTCGTGTTCATTGTTAGAACTCATAAGGTGTTCTTGAAATCTCTTGCAGGTACTTTGGTTTTAGTTTACTCCTTTAATACCAGAGCTTTAGCTCCAGTGTTTAAGTTTTTTTTGACTATCATAAAGAATGATTTCCATGGTCTGTCTGCTTGCTTCTCAGTTGCGTTGACACTAAAAAACAAAACGTTTGTTAATCAATCAGAATGTTCACAATGGCTCCGTCGGACATCCGTCGCTTCTTCATTGCAATGTTAGCTTCATGCGGGAGTTCTATTCTATGTCGCAGCAAAAAAACGGAGGACCCTTAATTTCGCCATGGACGGCAAAAATTTAGTTTGGAAATACAAAAACATGACATCATTTAGGAAAGAAAACAAGCATTTTACAGGGACTTAATGAGTAAGGAGAGGGCATTGGCCCTAATTGCTTAAGTTTTGGATGAACAAAGAGAACAGGACAAACTACTCAACACAGGGGCGGCAGGATAAACCACTCCTCTGAGAGCAGTAGGGGAGGGTGGATTAACCAGAGATTCAACAAAAACAATGTAAACTAATTGGCAGTTGTAGGATGGATTCCCCACACAACGCAATGAGATACACCACAGACAGACCAGGGCAAATCTTTAACCATTTACAAAATTAGCATGATTCTAAAGTGGAAAAAAAGCAACCTTGTGCTGATATTCAACACTTTAGAATAGTGAAATGTTTACAGAATCAACCTTAATCAGCTGATTCTGTCTCGTAGAAAAGCGTCTTTTTCCCCAATATGCAACACTTTACGTTTGTACGGTGTTGTATTATGGCATAATTAGCTGACTTACGTTGATTGCGTGAATTGTCAAACATTGTTATTTAGGTGTTGCCAGCGACATCTCTGGTGTTAAAGGATTAAAGATGTAATCATGTGACGAGTTTAAAATCATTTTAAAAAGCCATGTCCATCAGCAAGGGTTCTCAATCCTTTGCCTACAGAATCTTTTGATCTAAAATTCACACATTTTTAATGAAGTAAGCTTCAGGACTTCAGGAAAATCCAGAGAGCAGGAGGTCACGAATTTGGGATTTTAAACATGCTAATTTACTTGGCAGTGGAAACAATGGCAATGGTCCACCTGAAATGAATGTTGCGTTTATCGATAAATTTATTATTGCCATAATGTAAACAGGTTCTCATTCAAAAAGTTCAAATTACATGATCAAAAACAAGATTAATATCAATCACAGCCTGATTTAACCTGAATTTTTTGAAGCATAGTTCACCCACCTGTCTCCTCATTTAATGGACTGTTAGTAAAAAAAATCCAGTGTTTCTTTATCAGCTGGAATAATACAAAGCAAATAACATGAGAAAGTTTTGATAGCAAAAATATTTATTGTAACTTCGTATAGAAATTTCAGTTTAACCAGGATTGCACATCACAGGGAAGTCATCGTCACGGTGGCAGGAACAACAGCACCACATCAACACAGACATGCACTCGGCCTTCAGCGCTCTGGAACATGAATCCGACAGAGAGCCCAACCTCAACGGGACTTCACTTGACACAAAACAGATGTCAGGAATACAGGAGAATATAAAACTTTCTTCAGACACGATGAGGTGGTTTCCTGGTCCTAGAAATCTGACACATGCTTCGCGTTGCTGGGGAACCTTTTCAGGTTTTGTCTATTTTTACACGTGGTTCCACAAACACACAGATGGTGGTTGGGTTTGTTAATCTACTCTTTTTTTCTCAGCTTTACCACAAAGAAAACAGGTTTTACTCATAACATGCTGCACCGTAAAAGCAACTGCCATGAGATGATCTTTCATTAAACCCAGCAGCATTTAAAAATCCTTTCCCATAACAGACACATTTGCTGGACAGGACTTACTCAGTTCAGTCTGATTGTGTTTCCACAAACTCCTTGCTCTCATCTCCTTATCAGTACACATGGTGCAACACTTTGGATTCGTTTTTAGGCCTAAAGTGCTCTTACATAACTGCAGGCAGACCTTTCTCCAGTCACATTCATAAATTACATATTTGGGCACAAGATTTGAAACCTGGTCTGTTACCATTTACCTCATGTCCTGCCCTCTGCTTCAACTTCCTGGCCCATCTCTTCAAAATAAAGCTCACAAAATCCAACAGCAGCAGTTCGAGCAAGATGTGACAGAATTTTTTAACAGATGGGTTAAATAATCTGACTCTTCCATGACCCCATCGCTGATTATCTCAAAAACACAATTTTTGGCAGCTTTTAAACATTTTCTCTCACTGGGTGGCAACCAGGTCAAGACTTAGAAATGCACAGAATTGGTATTGCATACATGTATGTCACATATTAGTCTTTTCACATAATTCTGATTCTATGACGTGTTTTTCTTTGGACTGTGACAGCTTTGGACAATTTTGGAATGTTATTTTTATAAATTTTTGAATTTTTCTTAAATTGGTTTTTAGTTTCCTCTTGGGGGGAAACACTTCTACGCCCCGACTGAACCAATCAGTTCAAAGGGTAACAACAAGGTGGCTGGTTTTGCAATAATATCCATTCACCAACGGCATTTTAGAAATAAAAATGTTGCATCCAATATTAGACAACTTCTTTAACTTGTGTATTAAATTTACCCCATTTTTCCAAGGAGTCTTTGCAAAAAGAAAACAACCTCTAACACAGATTTACTTTGATTTTAAGATAAAATTGCTTTTAAAATTATTTTTGTGTTTGCTTTACTTTTAGCCGTCACACGATGAAGTCTTAGGGCCACCACAAAAAAAAAGTTAAATAAAGTGAAAAGATTACGAGAATTACGTTATAAAGTTATGAGAAGAAGCTATATTTTATGAGAATGAAATACTTTCATAAACTCTAAATTGAAAATTTATGAGATTACAGAAATAAATATTTTGGGCAAAATCCTGCTTACTAAGAACAATAGCAACAAAAACACAAATAAGGGACCAATATTGTGTTTAGGTGTGAGAGATGTAGAGCTTACTTTAAATTCAAGAGAAAAGTATGTAAAATTTACAATTATTTTTGTCTCTGTCAAACAGTGAGCAATCAAAGACTCATACGACGAACATAAAATCCTAAAATCACGAGAAAAAAGTCAAAGGTTTATGAGAAAAGAGTTGTAAAATTTTGAGAAAATAGCTGTAATTTTATTAGAATAAAGATGAAAAGAACATTACGAACAAAAAGTCAAAAGTTTATGAATAAAAAATAGTAAGCTCTTGAGAATAAAGGTGTAATTTTGTGAGATTTAAATTGTAAAACTATAAGAAAAAGTTGTAAATTTACAAGAATCAATTTATAGAACAATGAGAAAGAAGTCACAATCTTATTAAATTGCAGCAGTAAAACTGAAAAAGTTGTAATTTTATGAGAAAAGAGTTCTACAAGAAAAAATCTTATGCTGTTTTAATAATAAACTTGGTAAAGTAAGCTTCTATCCACATTAGGTGTCAACTAAATCCATCAATCCATTTCTGGCGACACCATAAGGTTTCAGTTTATCATAGGTATCCATGTCCCATGATGCATTTGGACCTCTGCAAGTATAATGCAGAAAACGATTTGCTGTCGGTAAACCGCTCTTTGTGGGTCAAGAAACTTAATCACCAGACTCAGCGTCTCCTGAGAAACCACTAAACCCTCTGAATTAATCGTTGATGAAACCAACGATATCCCTGCAGCCGTCCAACTACAACTTTGTCTTTTTCCTCCAGAAAAGACATGATTCCCCCCAAATTTATGTGACAGTTTTTCTTATCATGACTTTAATCTCATAAATATTCAATTAATAACTAATGAAATGATAAATTTAGTCTCATAAAATGTAAACATTTTTTCCCTCATAATTAAACAACTTTATTCTTGTAAATTGTTGAGCTTATTGTCATTCATTTATTTAGTTTCATGGTGGCCCTAACACTCACATGGCTAACTGTTATTACATTTATTTTCCAATATTTATGGACACTAATTCAGTTCTATGAATGAGACTTCCCCACCATTATGAAAAACTGAGAAGGAAATGTTTTGATTTTAGAGCGGATTTCTTTCCAGCCTACCTACAAACCCAACAGAAAAAAGTCTGGAGGTTTTTTTTGCAGGAAGCAGCATTTATAACAAAAAGAAAATCTTACACTGGAAATGTTACTGTTTCAGCTTCAGAACTGGTGTAAAAGTTTGACTTTAACCCCAAGCTGCTTCAGTCAACGAAGGCACAAATGTCAAATTAGACCTTAAAGAGACACAATTCATCAGATGATGTGACTTTAAAGACAAATTCTGGTGGACCTGAAGCCTTTCCCTATAAATGCAGGACAGTTACAGCTCAAAAATATCAGATAAAATGTGGATTGAGGAAAATGGTTGAGTAAATATAAAGAAACCTGGAGATTATTCTACAATTTGAAGAAGCAGTCACCTCAGAAATCCCCTGCTTGGTGCACAAACTTACCAAATGTCTCCTTTGACTTTTGTCGTTCAGATTTGTTTGAAACAAAAGATCTCTAAGGACATTTCTATGGTTATTGTACAAAAACAGAAATAAATTGTTAGGAAAGAGAGCTAAAGTCGGAAAAGAAAGTTTTTGCAGAACTATTGTTCAAGAGCACTTTAGAAAATCAGAATTGATTCATAGAAATAAGAGGCATGCACGTTAAATCAGGACAATATTCTATCAGTTTCTGTTAAAAAAAATGGCACAATCTTTCATTTTATGTCAGATGTGGTTTTTTAAAAAGTTCAAATGGTTTTGTTCTTTTTTCTGCCAGATTCTGCCAGAATCCTCAAAACTCTTCCAGAATCTGACCGTTAGCATTGGTCTTTGAGTTGTTTACTCCTTTGTTTTTTTCTTCTCATTAATCTCATATCGTTCCCCTAAACAATAATCTGGATAAAGTTTGAAGTGAACGTCTCTGGGAGGTTCATGGTTTGCAGGAAGAACGGGTCTCGTATTGGAGGCCTTTGTTTTTCTCGCTGGCGGATTAAAGTGCTCTCAGTTGGACTCAGACACATTCAAAGTCTTTATCAAGGAAGGCAGAAAACTAGTTCATGGTGAGAGGATGATGGTAGAAGAACAGCAGGAGGATGATGGGCTCACTGTTCAGACGATGTGGAAGGAAGTCCTGTTTCCTCACAGGGTCTCCTGTTTGCTGAGCAGGACCTCCAGCAAGCGCAGTTTTGCTTTCAGCTGCTTGTATTCATGGTACTCCTCCTTCATTGGACTTCGGTCCTCCTTCTGGCAGATCCTGTCAGAGAGGAGAGCCGCATCAGTCTCTTGAACTCATCGTGGGATCGATGGTACAGCGGTTGACTCACCGTCCGGTCTGACGGAAGAACTCGTCCTCAAACTCCTTGAGAACTTTGCGCCTGGACTTCTTCTCTGCTCGGGTCTCCCGCAGACACTCCAGCAGCTGAGACCTTCATAAGGTCCATCCAGAGAGAAGCAGGTGAGACAACACAGTTGGTACAAAACCACCTTTCTGAGAACTAGTTCAGTTCTGACCCGAGCTTCTACCAACTGACTGGCTTCAGAAGTCTTTCGAAGTGTTTTGATGTTTTCATGGTAACCAGTTTTCAAACTAACATAGAGACCCATTCAGAGTACAAACTATGTCTGAAAGAGAACGCTAAAGGAACCAATGCTGAAAGAATCTACTTAACTTTAAAAACAAAAACAGTTTCAAAAACCCTATAAGTTTTCAGAAGCCTTAATCACAAGCACCTGTACGGGTGCTGCAGGTTTTGGATTGTCCAGGTCCGTGGTCACGGAAAGGAGCCGCTACATCTTCAGGGGAGTGCAGTTCTGTCTGGTTGCGTTGGCCACCTCAATGGATAGCATGAAAATGAAGCGTGCCATTGAGATGCATGTGGTACAGTGAGTGTATCGTGAAGTATTTGTGAAGCTCATGGATGTTACACTGACTTTTGACCAACTGTTGAGGCTGACGTACAGTGAGAGTACTGGCTCCTTACTAACTGTGCAAATGCTATACACAAGGAGTGTGCATGTGATCCCCAAGTGTTTGTAGGACGACTGTTGAAAGTCCACACAAGCTACACTCTAATTTCCTCATTTCTAACAGACAGGCTGCAGCACGGAGCACGCACGTGTCACATGATCAGCCCTAACGGACTACCTATGCAGTCTGCAGGATGATTTGGGGGGGTTAAAGGGGAAAAACACGTACGACACACCTGTGTCTCACCTACTTCCTCCCCTGTTACATGTTGTATTGTTGTTCACTACAACCTGTTGCCTGCAGCATGAACGTAGAAAAAATGTGCATGAACATTTTCTTTCTACGGGTTCACAGATCGGTCAACCACCTTGATATTTCGTCCAGGTTACCCGTGTGTCCCCTACAGGTTTTACCATTGTTCACCCACAGATACCTCATGTCCATGTGGGGAACTTTATGACTAAGGCTTTGGGACAGTCAGTGGTTCTGGGTCTACAGGAACAAGTTCAGTTCTTCTTGTTTTTTTGCAGAACTTTGCTACAGAGTTTTGGTTGACTGTCTCTAAACTAAGACAAAACATATATAAAGTAGTTAAAAAGACAAAAATTAAAGCAGTTTTTGTAACAGAATCTTTTGTCTTGTCTTGTTTCCGTTTGTCTCTGGCATCTTATTGACGTGTGAACTCTGAATAAAAGTTTATGAACTTTTCTGACTTATTACAAGATGTTAACATTTCACACGATGAACCATCACACCGTTTATGTATCCTCCGGAAACACCACCGGAAGATGGAACAGCAGCAACATTTTTCTGACCTGATTCTCATCGTTTTGAGGGCTAAAATGGGGGATGGGGTTGAAAGCAGGTGTTTTCTGCCCGGCACAGGTGCAGTGAGGTGTGGGCGCACCTGGACGCTTCGTGCAGCTTCGCTGTAGTAACAGCAGCTTGTCTCCGTACAGCTTTTACTTCATCGATTGGAGACACGAAGGCCGGGTCGCTGTCTCGATCGCTGTCCTCTTCACCGGCTGCCGACCGAGACACTTTGCTGGGGGGTGGGACAGGAAGCTCATCCCCCAGGGGGGAGCTTGTGGAGTCTTCGTCAGAACCGTCCTCTTCCTCCTGAGAAACAGGAAAAACTAGTGACCCCCGTGTGAAGGATAATTGTTAAAGACTCTGTCGGCTCGTGGAGTTGAAGAAAAGGATCTTCCAATAAAAATGAGCTTCACAGTTTTCTGCACACTAAACCAGCACGTGGTTATTTCCTGTCACTGAGTTGGATGCGTTTGATTGGAGGTTTGTTCTTACGATGGTGCTGAAAATGGGGCTGACACACAGCAAGCGTTTGATCATCTGGTAGCGGTCGTACAGAGGCTTCACCAGGTTTTTCTCCCGTTTGGTTCCCTGAAAGACAAACAACGTTTATTTAAGGTAGAATTTTGAACGGCGCCCCCTGTTGTTTGAATGTTGAATCTCATGCTCACTGACTAGAACATTTACAAAGTCTAGAACAGCTTTTGTCTGGTTAAAACATTTTCATTTCTACCACCGATGTCTGATTTTTACAGATACATTTGGTTTAGTAGTCAAGATCCTATTATTTTGTCAAGTATCGATTCCCTCTGTAACCATGAGGGGGCAGCATACGACTCAGCTGAGTGAGAGAGGTGGTTCTGGAATGAAGGTACTGTTCGTTGTTCTGGATTTGTCCTGTGCTACAACAAAAGCCATTGGTTCTGCTCACCGGTCGACCATGCAGACTCTCAAAGTACAGCAGACACTTCTGCAGCGTGATCTTCTCCAGCACCATCTGAGCCTGCGTCATCTCCTGCAGCACAAACGGGACGCGGAGGATTGGCCTTCAGCTGGGTTTGTGTCTGTCAGACTGAAATGGACGTCGCTCACCTTCATGTTGTCGGGCAGACCCAGAGACTGCCTCTTCTCTTTCAGCCGTCTGAACAGAGACTCCACCGTTTCCTCCAGAGTGGGAGGGTGTTCTGCCGCGCCTCGCTGGCCGAACCTACGAGTTCATTTGACGTTAGAGGTGTGAAACTCACATACTCCTTTTGTTTACATCCATTATGAGACAGATCCATGTTCTGGGTCAGAAGTCTCAACAAAGATGCACAGACCTCACACTCATGGTGGACACTCTTCTAGAAGGACTGGAGTCCCTCTGGGATCGGGTAAGACTTATCACCTCTCCTGCCTGTCCGGAGTCGATCCCGGGGCCTTCCTTGAGGGATTAGTTCTATTCTATTCTATTCTATTCTATTTGTTGGACATTCACCTAGTTTATTTGTTTGATGTCCAAATGACATATACTGTGTCCTCTTGACCTTCTTTCCTTCCAGATGACAGAGCTTCAATCCCTCAAGTCTCGAGGTTGTGTCACACAGCCATCACACAGATTTTGCGCATTTTCCACATCTGAAATGTCTTTGGTGATACACGGCTGATGTACATAATTCAAAAGTGCTTCTTGCGTTCACCATTCGTCCACGTGCACAGATGTCCACGGGGGTTTCGGCCGACAGGTTTTTATAAGAATTCGGTTTTGGGCTGTTAAGAATTTTTGGTTGGTTGAGAGTCCGTAGTTCATACGCTATCATTATTATTTGGCTTTTTTTTGCTAGATGCATACACAAATTTGTGGCTTTTTACAACCGTTCCATGTGGGTCTGATAGATTTGTCACGCATGAACCACTGATGTGTAACTTTTATATCACGTTCAAATTATGTAATTGTCACACAAATCACTAATGAATTGCATATAAACAGAGCTATAGTCACACACGCTTCATGTTCTACCTTGATTTGCGTGTTCTTTGCGTGGTTTACTTCCGTAGTTTTAACATCTGTGAAAGTTTTACGTAAAGACCAAAACCTTTCTCACTTTTTCCTCGTAGATTCACGTATGACCCGTTTTCGTGGGAGTGACACGGCCTTAAGGGGGCTCCAGCCCCCTTGAGGCTCATACGCCCACCTCAACTGTCGTCATGAGAATGGAACATGCCATTGTCGTGCGTGTGGTAGGTGTATCGTGAAGTATTTGTGAGAGTAAAGGAAGTTCCACACTTCACATTCCACACTTCACTTTTGACAAACGGGTGATGCTGTTGTACGGAGAAAGATCTTTTCTATGAACTGAACTGTGGAGAAACATCTCACCTGCCGCCGTCGGCTGTTTCCTCCTCAGATGGCTCGAACACCGACTGCCTGAGTCTCAGCTCTGCAGAGGAAACATCATCAGACGTGACACAGACGTCCACCATGACTAAAGCCACAGCAGCAGAGGTCCTACTCACCTTTCAGCTGCTTACGGGACTTTGCCAGTTCACTCATCACTCTGACCATCTCCGGGTTGGAGTATTTGTCGTTGTAGGACGGCTGAAACCCAGAGACACAAGCATTCAGGATGAGAGAAAACCTTAAACGGTCACGTTCTGCTGTTGATTGTTATCGGCTAATTCCATTTTTGAAAAATAGCTTGAGGTGTTTTTGGTAAAAACCAAACAGGTTTGAAGCCGTTGTTAGCAGGTTTGGGTTTTCTGTGACGTTGTGGATTCACCTTGTAGTTCATCTCTTGCTCAAACTGATCCTCGAACCTGCGAACCCTCCTCTTCAGGCTCTGGATATGTTTGGTGAGGAAGGGGATGGAGGCGGGGCACTCCTCCTCTCCTTCAGTCCTGTCCGCTCGACCCCGACACCTGAAGGAAATGCAGCCGTCAGCACCGACCTGCTTCCAAACCTGACCGGATCCAGCAAAAACGGAACTTGGATCTGTTTCCTGCTCTGACGCCCTTTAAGGCGTCTTCATTTTCACGCCTCAGAAGAAGTTTCAGACAGATTTATTCTGTAAAACCAGAATAGATCTGGAAAGATCAAAGGGATTGACGGGAACGTTTTGTTTTGGTAAATATTTGCAGCACATGAAGTGAAGTGAAGCGGCACTCCGACCCAAAGTGGGTCACAAACACATTCTGACCCTCTGGCTGCTGCTCCGAAAATAGACGGAGATGAAGAGGACGTTCAGATTACCGAAGAGGCATTAATGCAGCCACAACATCCGGGCCAGAGTCACGGAGTTATGAGTTATGGAGCTGCAGTAAACAACAACAGAGAACCCCGAGTCCAGACCCACAACAAGCTCCTGGTGCAGGCTGGACCCATCTGGTTCAGAGTTTCAGGGTTGGTTTGAGCCAAAACACCAACTCCTAATCCAGATCTGCATCAGAACCATCGACTGAATCTGAGAACTGGACCGAGTGAGTGTGGACCCGCCCCCACAATGAAGGTTTACTTCCAGCTCCATCAAATCAAATCAATTCAGGCGCCATTTTTTCACAAAACGGACACCGCCATGTTGGAGCCAGAAAGATTCAGAACCAGAAACTGGACCCGGAAATGCTCAAGACCATCAAATCCAACCGAGGCGGTTCACATCTGAGTCTGAACCGGAGAAACAACAGTTCCTGTCATCCAGTTGGATGTTTCCTGATGTGAATTTGTCTTTCTAGAACCCGGGTCATGGACAGAACCAGCACCTCCAAAAGCTGTTTTCTGTTTCTCTGGACCGGCAGGACGACCTCCAACCGACAAACAGGCACAAAAACAACAGACAAACAAACAAGTGGGCGGAGCTTACTGGATGTACTGCTGGCTACAGGGGGGGGACGGAGCTGCGTCTGGGTCGGAGTTGAACCTCAGGCTGTGGCTGGAGCAGCGGGGGGAGGGCAGGGGGCTGGAGAGTCCTGACAGCAGCTGGAGGAGGGCTCCTCCTCCATCCTCGGAAACGTCCCCCCCTCCCCAGTCGCCTCCGGGGTTGCTCCTTTGTGGGGAGAGGTGAGGGCTGGGGGGCAGAACTCCATCAGGGGTCAGGGGCTGCTGGCCGGGGTGGATGGGGGTCAGGGGCTGATGCCGGGGGGACTGCGGAGGTCTGGAGAGGACGGTCAGCAGCTCTGCAGACACACAGGAGATCTCGGTCACGCCTCCTGCACATGCTCAGTCCGCGCCACGCTTCAGAACCACAAACAGAACATTAGCCTGAGTACTGCGTCCTGCAGCAGATGAGTCAGCGCTGTGAGGTTCTGTTGGGTCAGAGTGACTGGGTCACTGCTGACCTCCAGAACCAAAGCTCCTCCTGGATTCCTCTGTGGGGGAGAAAAAACTGAAAGATCTGAATGAAGCTGTCACTGCAGATCCACCTCTGCAGAACCACACACACACACACACACACACACACACACACCCACACACACACATTCATGCACACCCACAAACACAGATACATTCTCACGCCAACCAGCACACATGATCAGAGGAAACAGCTGGTGGTGTGCACATACACCCACACACATGCACACATACACACATTCAGAGAAAAGTGCATGTGCCACACACATTTATGTAAAATCATGGGCAAATACACACACGTGCACACACACACCCACATACAAACACCAAAACATGCTCACACCATTGCCCACACAAACATACAAGCACACACATTCATGCACACATCTCTATGCACATGCACAAACACACGTAAACACACTTACATGTACTCGTTCATTTACAGACGCTTTTGAACACTCACACACTCTAATGTACACACACACCTAGACGCTGACGTGCACACACATGTTCTCACACCTATACGCTGACGTGCACACACACACACACACACACACACACCCATACGCTGACATGCACACACACACATACACACACCTAGATGCTGACATGCACACACCCCCATTCGCTGACATGCACACATACACACACGTATACAAACCCTCCATATGCTGACATACACACACATACGCTGACGTGCTAACGCCCCCATTCGCTGACATGCTAACACATGCATACACACCCCCCTTGACGCTGACGTGCACACACACACACACACACCCTTTACGCTGACTTGCACACACACACCTCATGTGGAAAAAGCTGATTTGCCAGAAAGAATGCAGCAGATCAGACGGTAACAGAGTCACATGACTCTTTCCTTCTCAATGAGAAACACGCAGCACCTGATGGAGGAGGGTTAAAGCTGTGGACATGCGGGTGTTTTTACCTGGGGGGTTGTTTTCATCTGCAGGGATGCTGTGGCAGACAGCTTTCGTCCTCACCTCCCTCCCCACCAGCTCTGCCGGGGCGCAGAGGCTCTTCTGCTCCTTGCTGCCCAGAGCAGGGGGGCTCTCCTCCGGGGACGGTCCTAGTGAGGACCCCCCCTCCACCTCCAGAGCCTGGAGCTTTAGCAGTGAACTCTGCAGGCAGAAGCAGAACATGCCAGACACACTGATCCGGAGATTATCCAGGTACCACGGGGGAGTCCCAGCACAGGGAGATGGAGGGCAGTGGGATGCTGTTATAGAACACTGACTCCAGATATTATCCAGGACCCACTCTCAGAGGCATCAGAAGACAGTCACGGCCGGAGAGAAGCCACCTCCACCCATTCAAACGATGATCCTGTCAGCCTTTCCTCCATGAATTAGTCTGATCTGATCCTGAAGGAGAAGTCTTGTCAGTTAGCGTTTCCAGAGATTAGTCAGGGTCACTGGAGGAAAGAGTCCCCAGTCTTTCTGTCAGTTTCAAGCTCCGGTCTTTAGCCTGATCCAAAAAGGAACAGATTCATGTCTTCAGCTGACTCCCCGTCTCCTTGTGCAGCATCCGTCCAGGAATTAGTCTGTTCCAGTCAGCCTGAGCTCTGCAGCTGGGAGTGTTTTGAATTTTCACCCTCTGCTTTTGCACGTTCGCTGATGATGATGATGATGCAATGGTCTCCTCCTTCTCTCACCGTCTCTACCAGCGTGCCTACACCTCCCTCGCCCCCCCTCCTTCCCTGCTTGGATTACTCATCCTCGGTCTGGGGAGGGAGAGGAGGCAGGAGGATGATGGGGGATGTTTGTCTCCAGCAGGATGAGCGGGGCGGCCGACAGACCTGTGGGGAGCGTTTCTCTGATCGTGAGGATTTTCCCGCATCAGAGGAGGAGGTCCTTCCTGCTGACATCACTGTGTGCGTTTCTGTCTCATTCATAAAAGCGGAGGAGGAAGAAGAGGAGGAGGAGGAGGAAGAGGAGGAGGGGTACTCAAAGATGCTTTCATTCTTGAAGAAAAGCTGCATTCATAAAAACCAACAGAAGACTTTCTGCTCTTATTTTGTTGATTCTTTTCACATTGGCTGCCATTTGCCCCCCCCTTCCCCTCCCATCCCCAGCAAATACCCCTGGTCTAATACAGTAAAAGCTGCTGATGAAAGTAGTCGTTATGGCTCAAACCAAATGCAGCTTTTTGTTCACATCCATGAACTTTCCACGGTTCTGTTCATGGAGATGTTTGAAGCCCATTGGTGAGCTGAGATCCTGATGGGGGATGGGGGGGGTCTTTCTTCTCAATCATCCCAAAGACCCGGAGGTCAGGGAGAATCCACCCCACAAACAACCCCACATCATGATCCTCCCTCCATGTAACCTCACATCTGGAGCAGTGCAGTCAGACGAATTCAGTTCTCCAGAAAAACCTCCACATGCCGAGTCTTCCATCAGAGTCTTCCATCAGAGGGGGTGGGGGGGGGGGGTGTGCTGGATAGTGTAGTGTGTGAGGGGGTAGGGGTGGAGCTGTGGTTGTGTTGTGATCTTTGGGCGCCTGGGCCTGCTCTGGCCTGCGGTGACAAGACTCTGGCTGGGTGGTGGGCGGCTCCTGGGTCCCGGCTCAGTTGTTGGACAGGACAAGTTAAAAGTAAAATAAAAAAATAACATAAAGCTCAACTGAAAGTAAAACAATGAAAGAGCGACATCTAGTGGCCAAAGAAAAATACAACAGGAGGGAAAATTCCCACCATGTTGCACTGACATTTACAAACTAAATAAATTAGCTTTATATACATGTGAAAAGAAAAAAATTGAATAGTTGTCCAGCACTCATTTATTTATTCATTT